>NC_057800.1:301594623-301774334 GCF_018294505.1 Triticum aestivum
CGCTCGCCTAAGTTGTCAAAAATCCTACCGAGTGAAGAGCAAACCTCTCACTCGGGGGCTTAGCTGCAGCCCAGCGCTCGCCTAAGTTATCAGAAATCCTACCGAGTGAAGAGCAAACCTCTCACTCGGGGGCTTAGCTGCAGCCCAGCGCTCGCCTAAGTTATCAGAAATCCTACCGAGTGAAGAGCAAACCTCTCACTCGGAGGCTTAGCTGCAGTCCAAGTACTCGCCTAAGTTATCAAAATTCCTACCGAGTGAAGAGCAAGCCTCTCACTCGGGGGCTTAGCTGCAGCCCAGCGCTCGCCTAAGTGGACTAAGGAATAAGTCGATTGCAGTAAGCGCCCCGCTTTGAACTTGCAAAAGGCATTTCGAGCCAAAAGCAATCATATTCAAACACCAAATTCAAGTTCGGATCGATACCTAAAGGAACCGAAAGTGCTCAGGCGCTAAGCCCGTTAAGCTTTATCGGTTACAACTCCACTCGGCATACCGAGGCAAATTTAAAGCGTCGAGTTTAGAAGAAGTTTTTTACCCCTCCTGTGGAGGGCTAGAAGGTGCAACAAACTCATCAAGATCAATTCCATCTGCGATCCGAGTGGCAGCCGCAAGGAAAGTTTCCATAAAGGACCTGAAGTCGTGTTTCTTGGTGTTGGCCACCCGGAGGGCCGCCAGCTTGTCTTCTCGCGCATCTTTGCAGTGGACTCGGGCCAGACACAGAGCAACATCTGCACCGCACCGAGCCGAGGACTTTTTCCACTCCTGCACTCGACCAGGGATCGTGTTCAAGCGAGCCATCAGCGACTCGAGGTCGTTCTGAAGTGTCTCCCCGGGCCAGAGCGTCGAGTCGATGCGAGATGTGGCGACCTTCAGCCTTGCAAGATAGTCCACGACAGCTGCAACACGGGACTCCAGTCGGAAAACATTCATGGCAACTTCGTCATCCATCGGAGAATTGACGGGGTCAAGGTTTGGTTCCAGCCGGCTAGTTTCTTCTTCAAAGTTTTGACAAAATTCTGCAAGGACGATCACCGAGTCAAGGCGATGGTCGAATGGAAAAACCACGGTTGGAAATGATCGCCGAGCATAGAGATTTACCTTCAAGCATAAGAAACAGCTTCTTGGCAAGACCATTCAGGAACGCCTCCAGATCTTTTTTCTTCCCAAGAGCAGCTTTCAGATTGGCATTTTCTTGCTCAAGCTTGGCGACTGAAGCTAACTTCTCGTCAACAAGCTTGATCTTCTCAGCTAGTTCAAGGTCCTTCTTCCGTTGGGCCTCCCTCACCTTACCTGCAAGTTACAGCAAGATCAGATTTTGAAACAAATAAAGGGAAAAAGCAGTCGTCAAGGTCTCACCAAACATACCTTCGGTCTCCTCCTTTGCCTTCGTCAGATTCTCCTGAACCAGCTTCAAATTCAGCTCGAGCTGAATGTGCTGGTTTTCCAGCTCAGAGTAGCGAGCCACAAGATCACAGGAGTTCTGCGAAGAACCAATCGACCAAAATGTCAAATATAATTCACTTCCGAGTGAAAAAGGAAAAATCACGCGTTTCTAAGACTACAGCCGAATACGAGCATTCGACCGTAGTCTCGGGGACTACACCCAGTGGGTGCACTCAGCGTGCCCCCACTAATCGACCAGTCGAACACAGAGTCGACCAGTCGACCGGTTTGCGAAATCCCGTCGCCTTAGTCGAATGACGGAAAGACTAAAATTATAAAGCCTAAGGCCGACTGCCCGCAGTCGACCTTAGAGTCGACCAGTCGACCGGTTTGCGAAATCCAGTCGCCTTAGTTGAATGACGGAAAGACTGAAATTATAAAGCCTAAGGCCGACTGCCCGCAGTCGACCTTAGCCTTGGGGACTACACCCAGTGGGTGCACTCAGCGTGCCCCCACTAATCCTATTTGAAGACAGAGTCGACCAGTCGACCTCAAAAAAAAAGAGATATATTCTTTAAGACTGTAATCGACTCCCAGCAGTCGACCACAGTCTCGGGGACTACACCCAGTGGGTGCACTCTGCGTGCCCCCACTAATCGACCAGTCGAAGACAGAGTCGACCAGTCGACCGGTTTGCGAAATTCATTCGACATAGTCGAATGACGGAAAGACTGAAATTATAAAGCCTAAGGCCGACTGCCCGCAGTCGACTTTAGCCTTGGGGACTACACCCAGCGGGTGCACTCAGCGTGCCCCCGCTAACACGGAGTTTAACTCGACACACCCAGTGGGTGACTACTATAAATCCTGGAAAGAAAAGTTTCTGATAGCATATCCTAACAGAACAAATGGTGGTCGACTGACCTGAACATTGCGTTGGAGGGCGGAACTGGCGTCGTAAGCTGCCTGGCTCGCATCCCGGATGGTCTTCAACTGCTCCATCATGATCCCTGCCTGGCGTATTGCCTCCTTCGCCGCGCCAGCTTGGTCCTCTGGGACGTGGTGCGTCGTGAAGAGGGAGGGCTGCGGAGCACTCGTCAGTGGATCTGCGAAGGACACGGTGTGTCGAGTGGTGTTCCCCTCCTCCGCGACCAGAGCCTCAGGCACCGTCACATCCTGGGTCACCTTGCTGGCAGACGCTTTCCTACTCCTTCTGTACTTCAGCGGTTCCTCATCTTCATCATCATCAGGAAGAGTGATTACAACATTGGATGGAGCTACAGAAAAGAATCAGGATTAGATCATGAGTCAGTCGACTAAAGACAGTGTTAAGAATATAGTACCAGGTTTTGAGGTTGCTGCGTCCTCCATCTCATGGTCGTCAGCCCGGGCCGAGGTCTCAGAAGTAGCAGCACTGTAACTCCAAAGAGTCAGTCGACTAACTCCAGCGCCAACCAGAGATAAAGTTCACACAAAACAAGAAGACGTAAGCAATATGATTACCCTGATATGGTGGGGATGGACACCTTCATCTTCGGCAGGTGCTTGGTCGGCTTCGACGGGGCCGCCCTGGGCTGCTTCGGCGCCTTTTCAGTCGGCGCCGGAGAGGTGGTCCGAGGGCGCTTGGTCGACTGTGTAACAGTCGCGACCCCCTCGCCGCGTTCAGTCGCAGGGTCATGGACAAGTTTCGACCGCCTTTCCGAGCGCGGTGGTGTGACCTCCTCCTCCTCCTCCTCTTCCCCGTCCTCATCGTCATCATCATCATCGTCATCGTCATCATCATCGGCCTCGGCGGCGTCCGAGTCCCACTCCTCCTCCTGGCTCTCGCCCCCGCTCGCTTCTCCCTCCTCAGTCGGAGCATGCGCTCCGTTGGGCATCGAGTACAGTTCAGTGAGGGTCTGAGGGACAACAAGACAAAGATCAGTCGACCGATCGGCAGAGAAAGCAGAAATAAAATATGATGAGAATACAACGGGAAGTGGGGCAGACATGCCTTGTTTGGGTCACTGTGGCAGTCAAGTGGAGGAATCCTTCTGGCCCCGCGAGGGTTGTCCTTGTTCCCAGTAACAGCGGCCATCCACCTTTCCAGAGTGGCATCGTCGACTGCTTCTGGATTGACCCGAGTCACATCCTCAGTCCCACAGTACAACCACATGCAATGGCTCCAGAACTGAAGAGGCTGGATTCGGCGCCTAAGGAAAACTTCCAGGAGATCCATGCCCGTCACTCCCTCCCGAACCAACTGAACTACGCGCTCCATCAACATCTTCACGTCAGCTTTCTCCTCCGGAATCAGCTTCAGAGAGGAGGGCTTGTTCACTCGGTCCATGGTAAATGGAGGGAGTCCACTCGACTGCCCCGGTGTCGACTCATCCTGGCAGTAGAACCAGGTCGACTGCCAGCCTCTGACTGACTCGGGAAATGTCATGGCTGGGAAGGTGCTCTTGTTTCTCACCTGGATCCCCAGACCACCACACATTTGGACCACTCGGGTTCTTTCATCGCCTGGACTCGCCTTCTTCACAGTTTGAGAGCGACATGTGAATATGTGCTTGAACAAGCCCCAGTGCGGTCGACAGCCCAGAAAACTCTTGCACATGGACACAAACGCGGCAAGATAGGCGATAGAATTCGGGGTGAAATGGTGGAGTTGCGCTCCAAAAAATTTCAAGAAACCACGGAAGAAAATGCTCGGCGGCAAAGAGAATCCGCGGTCGACATGGGTAGCCAGAAGCACGCACTCACCCTCTTCCGGCTGGGGCTGCCACTCTTTCCCCGGAAGCCTCGCAGCTCCATGGGGGATCAGGCCCTCGTTGGCCATGTCGAGGAGATCCTTCTCCGTGATGGTCGACTGGATCCAATCTCCCTGGACCCAGCCTTTTGGCAGGCGGGATCTGGACGAAGACCCACCGCGGCTGGTGGATCTCCCCTTCGCCTTCTCCGTCGCCGACGCCTTCTTCGCGCGTTCCAGCGCCGCCGTCTTCTCCTTGACCATGGCTTCCGGCGGGGCGCGTGAGGAGAAGTGGTGCGGAGGCGAGAGCGAGCGCGTTGGGCGGAGACGAAGGAGGCAGAAAGAGAGAATGCTGAGGCATTGTTCAAAAAACCCTCGCCGGGCGCATTTATAAGATCCCTTCCGAGTGGATGACAGGTGGACCCGGCAGATCTAATCATATCCTGGAACTGTTACATGGGCGGGATACGTGGCGAAGAAAGCGGCGCGGGGATTGAGGCGTCTATGCCCCGTCCCATCCGAACGCCGCGGTCCGCTCCGCTTCGCGCGTTTCCCCAAATTTCGCATCCCGCGGAATCCGCGAACGGCAGATCGGTCTGTCAGGCGCGGGATTTCCTGCGATCTGTCGCTCGGAAATCGACGAAGCCTGAAAGATCACTCGACGAAAGAAAAGAATGGATCGAGTCGACTGAAGACAAGTTGCTCACTATCAACAAAGAGATTCTCTGGTTCAGGACAACGCACGACCAGTGTGCAAAGGTTAATCGGAAACAGCATCAACTCCTCCGTCACTCAAAGCCTCAATCCATTCGGGGGCTAATGTTGGAGTCATGTACCTAGGGTAGGGTCACAGACCTGATCTAAGTACCCTGCCCAAGGACACCCTTAGAAGAGGTCACCTTCCAGTCGACCAACGAGGGATTCACTCGACTGACTTGAAGGACTCGACCACGAAGACTCACTCGACTACCAGGAGGTCAAAAGGCACTCTGCACTGCAATGGCATGTAGTTAAGTAGACTTTATGATAGTTAAGACACTTTATGTGGGACGTTACCAGTAACGCCCCGGACTAAATACACCTTAAACCCTTCATTACGTGGGCTGGCTGGGGTCCTGGCGCACTCTATATAAGCCACCCCCCTCCACAAGCAGAAGGGTTCGGGATCCTGTAATTCATATACACATAATCCACTCGACCGCCTCCGGGCTCCGAGACGTAGGGCTTTTACTTCCTCCGAGAAGGGCCTGAACTCGTACATCACTTGTGTGTACAACCTCTCCATAGCTAGGACCTTGCCTCTCCATACCTACCCCCCACTCTACTGTCAGACTTAGAACCACGACACCGGACAATGTCTTCTTCTTCTTAGGGGCTGTCTCGGGAGGCCTCCTGCTTCCACGATCCGGGTCTTCCAGTGACGCGGCCTGAAAGGCTCGTTCCAGGGAACACGCCGCGTCCTTCTCTTCACAGGGCACCGTGATGACTCCGCCGCTTCCTGGCATCTTGAGGATGTTGCAGCCGTGGTGATTTACGGCCATGAACTTGGCCAGCGCTGGGTACCCAAGGATGACGATGTACGGCAGGCGAATGTGAGCAACGCCGAAGTCGATGAGCTCGGTGCGGTAGTTGTCGTGTGCCCCGAAGGTGACAGGGAGGCGGACCTGCCCAATCGGGACCGTGGAGCCGTCGGTGATACCGGAGAAAGGCTTGGTTGGCTGAAGCTGGCTGTAGGGCACTTGGAGGTTGTTGAACGTTTCCACGGACAGGACGTTGAGCCCTTCCCGGCCATCGATGAGGGTCTTGGTGACCACCACGTTGCTGATGATTGGAGAACAAAGCATCGGGAGGACTCCGGCTCTAGCCGCACACTTGAGCTGATCTGCCGAACTGAACGTGATGGCACACGCCGACCACCTGAGAGGGCGCGTGGCTTCGAGCCTGGGGAGGACTGCGTTCACTTCGCGGGCAAACTGCCTGAAGATGCGCTGAGAGGCTAGGGCTTGTGCCCCACCCAGGATGCAGGCGATCACGCGCAGCTCCTGGAAGCCCCCAGCCCCCTCGTCCTGGTGGCGGTCCTCGTTTCTCCTTGGCTGCGGCGGCAGCGGTGGGAGGCCTGCGTTGCCTTGCGGGCGATCCTCGCGAGGCTGATCCCTCCAGTCTCCCTCACGAGGTTGACCATTCAAGCCTCCCTCGTGAGGCGGGTCTTGCCAGTGATCCTTGCGAGGTTGATCGCGCCACCCTTGGCGCGGGCCACGGTCTTCCCAGCGTCCTGTGTTCCTTCCTCCTCCTCGGCCATAGCCCCGGTCACTGCGGTTAGGGCGACGGCCGATCCTTCCTTCTCGCACGGCTCGGAGCTCTTGACATTCGTTGGTGTTGTGGGTGTGGAGGTCGTGGTACACACAGTACCGGCTGCCCTTGGAAGGTTCGGGCTGATCTCTGCCTCGCTTGGTGTCTGGTTCTGCCGCGAGCACGGCAGCCCCCTTGCGCTTCACATCCTTGGCCTTGGGCTTCTTCTCTTCTGGGTCTGCGGCAGGCAGCTCGAGGAGGGAGAGACGCCCTTCCTCGGCCCTGGCGCACTTGGTTGCCAGGTTGAACAACTCCAAGGAAGTGCACAGGTCTTCATGCATCGCCAGCTCCTCCTTAATCTTGACTTCGCGCATGCCGTCAGAGAAGGACGAGATGATGGCCTCCTCGGTCACCTTGGGAATCTTGAGGCGCACGTTGTCGAAGCGCTGGATGTACTTCTGCAGGGTCTCCCCGAGCTGATGCTTGATGCGGCGCATGTCGCTTACGGCGGGTGGCCGGTCGCGAGTGCCTTGGAAGTTGGCGATGAAGCGGGTGCGCATCTCGTCCCAGGAGGAGATTGTGCTTGGAGCCAGGTTGAGGAGCTAGGTGCGGGCCCCGTCCTTGAGTGCCATGGGGAACCAGTTCACCATGACCTTCTCGTCTCCGTTGGCAGCTTCGATGCCCAGCTCGTAGAGTTGGAGGAACTCCGCAGGGTCAGCCATGCCATCGTAGCGAGGAGGCAAGTCCGGCTTGAACTTGCCGGGCCACGCGACGCTGCGTAGCTCGGCGGTTAAGGTGCGGCAGCCTGCTGTGGCCACGGCAGGTCTTGGATGCCGGGGAGCTTGGTCTTGCATATCCCCACGCGCTGCAGCTGGGAGCAGCGCGGGGTCTTGATGCGCGGGAGCAGGAGCATGGTCGCGACATGCTGGAGCAGGGAGCGCCCTCGCAGCTTCTTGCGGGCGAGGGACTTCTTGACAGCTCTACTCTTGCCACGCTGGCACCTGATGGAGCGGGTTCTGCCCAGGGGCCGCGCGCCTTGGAGCCATGGCGCCTTCCTGAGGAGGAAGCAGCCGGGGCGCCGCCGGAGCTTCATTGCCCGCGCGGGGCGGGGTGCGGTGCAGCGGAACGGACGGCGCAGGAGAGCCCCCTGCGGCGCGGACGAGCTCGGCGACGTGGTCGAGCCATTCTTCGTAGACGTCGTCGACGGGACGGTAGCGCAGGAGCTCGTTCGCCACGATGAGTGCAGCCCGAGCCTCCATGGGCGCGCGGAGTGCGCGGGACGAAGAACCAGCTAGGGTGAGCGAGGGAGTTGCGGTGCGGCCATCTTGCCACACGGACAGATGCTGGGATGATGCTTGCTGCTCGTCCCCCGCCGGGCCGGTGGCGGCATTGACGACAGGTGATTGGGAATGGCGAGGATGCCCACCGACAGGGGCCGTCTGGGCGGCGCGGGAAGCGAGCGCGGCCCGGCGCTCGGCGCGGGCCGGACGAGCGTCAGACATGGGCGTGATGGTCGGAGGAGAACGGGGTGGTGGAAGACGAATCCCGGTGCACCCCTACCTGGCGCGCCAAATGTCAGATTGAGGGTTCCGGCAGACCCTTGAGGTTCGAACACTGGGGTGCGCGCGGAGATTTCGCCTCCTACCTACCTGCACCCCTCCGCCTTGCTAGGATCTAAACTATGGCAAGAACAAAACAAGAGACGCAGGGTTTATACTGGTTCGGGCCACCGTTGCGGTGTAATACCCTACTCCAGTGTGTGGTGGATTGCCTCTTGGGCTGATGATGATGAACAATACAAGGAAGAACAGCCTCGCGAGGGTCTGTTCTTGGCTGGGGCGATGAACTGCTGGGAGGAGCTCAGTCACCTTTCTCTCTCTCTCTCTCTCTCTCTCTCTCTCTCTCTCCGTCTGTCCTCCCCCCTGTCTAGCGGGTGGCTGATCCTATTTATAGGGGCCCTGGTCCTCTTCCCAAATATCGAGCGGGAAGGGAGCCAACAATGGCGGGCTAAATTGAAAGGGGGACAGCTAGTACTAGCTAGCCTGACAAAAGTAGTCTTCGCCTGCGCAAAGCTCTGGTGATGACGCCGTCTTGGGCTCCACGGTGACCTCCATCTCGTAGTCCTCCTGGTCTTGGTCTCGTTGCACTGAAATGGCAACCTTTGCCTGATGCCTCGGTACTCCGTGGCTGCGCTTGCCCCCCTTGCACCAAAGAGGGAAGGAGGACACTACGCGGGCTGGCACCTGCCTGGCGCCCTCGGTCGTCATGGCTTGCGTTACAGGCACCTTGTGAGGTACCCCGCCTTGATCCCTCTGCCTCCTCGTGAGCCAGCCTGACGAGGCCGTGCCTGAGGTAGCTCCGCGTCGTCCGCCCCGCAAGGCTTGGCCCCTCGCGAGGGTCTTGGGTTTGTGTTGGTGAAGATGGGCCGCGCTGGGCCCCCCTTTGAGCCACGCCGCAGGCCGCAGGTAGGCAAGTCTGGGGACCCCCGTTCCCAGAACGCCGACACGGATCACCAGGACGAGACCAAGGGATGAGGGGCTACATGACCAGTTAGGCTCTTGAGTTGCGATGCTCAGGAGTCCCCCTTGACGTGCAAACAGCCCTCGGGAATGCGATGCAAGAGTAGGCCTTAGCGTTCCGCGTCGGCAGGGCCCGGCCCTGCGCATACCTCAGCCGCCATTGGGTCGTCTAGATCACGAGGACGAGGCCAAGGGGTGAGGGGCTACATGACCAGTTAGGTCCTGAGTCCCAATGCTCAGGAGTCCCCCTTGACATACGAACAGACATCCATACCTTTCCTTGCCGAGGTCCCGCTCGGGAAGGGCGCGCAAAGACCAGGTCCAAGGGACCTGGCAGGGTGGCATACGCTAGGCGTAAACTGAGCATAGCACCTGTGCCCAGGCCCCCCGCACGACTCTCCTGAAGGGAAAGCGTTGCGGTGATGCTGAGCACCGAGCCTGGTGGCTCCCTAAGGTTATTGCGGCCATCGGGCCACCTTGAGTTGTTTATCACCATGGCGGAGCATGGCGCTTCCGCACTTGCATGGGCATAGCCACTCCTCGACCGTGTCGACTACCAGCGCGGAGCATGGTGCTTCCACTTGTGTGTGGGTGGGGGCTCCCTCTGAGTGGAGCCCCCGGGGCGTGTACATCCACACCCTAACACGTGGCTTGCACGTCAGGGCTAGAGGAGGTGTGTATGGGCACTCGTGAGCAAGCGCAGGACTCACGAGGCCCTACCTCAAGGTGGGTTGCGGCTGAATTTTATTCGAACCACTTGTGATGGCCCTGCGAGATGGTTAGGCAACCTGCACTGAATGAATATCATGAGGTTATCACATGAGAAGGCCAAACACCAATGACCCCATGAGGTGACGTGAACGGGGCCGGCCTGCCAAACAGAGCTCAGTCGTTGGATTTATCAATGCTGCAGGGACGGACCCAAGCATAGACGCTGTGCCCAGTCTTCTCATGCGAAAGTCCTGAAGAAAGACAACAGGCGTGCGGCTCCCGTGGTGACGTGGCACCGGGTCGCGCGCCCGGGCTCGTCCGCCCATGATTAGCTCATGCGAGAGCAAGGCACCAAGGACCATGGGAGGTGACGTACGCGGGATCCAGCCCCCGAGTCAGAGCTCAGCCTCTTGGTTTTAGCGATGCTGCAGGGACGGACCCGAGGACAGATGTCGTGCCCGCCCATAATCATGAGGCGGTCGTGGGTGGGTTTGCAAGGGTATATAACATTCGCATCAACGAAGTGCCGGGCAGGCAGATGATAATCATAAAGTAACTCATGGAAGGAAGTAAGGCAACTTTAATGGATGCGGAAAATGATACATGCTACATGAACAGACCAATGCGGCCTAGGGATGCTACAGCCCGAGGGGAAACCCCAACTGAATAAACTAGAGTATCTCACCTGGCACCATTTTTAAGAGATGTCGAGGTAACTGAGGATGCATACTCAAGAAGTTTCTCCTCATGAGCCACCTAGGCCGTGAACCTCAAGAGTCTCTGGAGGCCCGGGTGGCTCGCAAAGAACCTTCACCATCTTCGTGAAGACCACCTGGTGCCTGGCCTACTGAACAGCCAGGACGCTCCGCATGTGGCGCTCCAATGTAACAGCCGCATTCGGCAAGCCAAAAGGCATGTGAATGTAGCTATGAGGGGGACCCTCGGACCGGCCAACGCGGGACGGCCAGAAGCACTCCTGAGATGTGGCTCTATTGATCCCAAGGATGTTGACGCAGGTGCATAGCTCGATGTCTTTGTCGGGACAAGGAGCCGCGCCGGGTGGTGGGCAGCGGTCACCGTGCATGGCTCTCACCTCTTGAAGCTCGTCGGTTGCCTTGGTGATGAATTCCTGAGCACCTGGCACCCCATGCCTTGTGCCTTCCTTGCGGAGATACGAGCTGAAGCACGCCTCCACCTGGCGCGCGAGTGCCTCCCTCTTGATGTTGGCTAGGTCAGAGGCCCTTGAGGGGACATCCCCCAAGCCTAGCGTAGGAGGGGCGTCGGGTGCACCTTCCTATTCGAGAGAGGGAGGCGCCCCATCCATGGGCGCAGCTCCTGAGGTGGTGCCACTGGACACACCGCTCCCCTGAGGCTGTTGGGGGAGCAGCTGCTTCTTCTTCTTGGGGGCAGCCTCAGGAGGGCGGATGATGCCTTCATTGTCTGGGTTCTCGACCGCTGCAGCCTGGTAGGCGCGCTCGAGAGAGCACACCACGTACTTCTCCTCGCACGCGACCATGATGATGTCGCGGCTCCCTGGCATCTTGAGGACATTCTAACTGTGATGAGTCACTGCCATGAACTTGGCCAGGGTCGAATACACAAGGATGGCGTTGTAAGGAAGACGGATGTGGGCATCATCGAAGTAGATGATCTCTATGCGGATGATGTCGCGGGCACCGAAGGTGACAGGGAGGCTGCTCTGCCCTATTGGGGTGGTGGAGCTATCGGTCACTCTTGAGAAGGGCTTGGTGGGCTACAGCTATTCATAGGGCACCTGGAGCCGGTCGAATGTCTCAATGGACAGAACATTGTGTCGGCGTTCTGGGAATGGGGGTCCCCAGACTTGCCTGCCTGCGGCCCGCGGCGTGGCTAAGCCAGCAGGCCGTACGGCCCATCTTCACCAACAAAGCACCCAAGACCCACTCGAGGGGCCAAGCCTCGCGAGCCGGATGATGCAAGACCTCCTCTGGGGTGGCCTAGCTAGGCAGGCTCACGAGGAGCGGAGATATCAAGGCGAGGCGAACCTCACGAGGTTCTCGTGACGTGAGCCGTGACGATCAATGCCAGGCGGGCGCCAGCGAGCGCAGCGTCCTTGTTTCCTCTTTGGTGCAAAGAGGCCAAGCGCAACCGCGGAGTACCGAGGCCTTAGGCAAAGGTTGCCATTTCGGTGCAACAAGACCAAGACCATGGACTGCAAGACGGAGGTCACCGTGGATCCCGGAACAGCATCACCACCAGAACTTTGTGCAGGCGAAGACTACTTTTGTCAGCATAGCTTGTACTAACTGCCCCCCTTCAAATTAGCCCGCCATTGTTGGCTCCCCTCCCCCTCGATATTTGGGAATAGGACCCGGGCCTCTATAAATAGGACTAGCCACCATAGTGGAAAAGGAGAGGGAGGACGATCTCATCTTAGCTTGAGAGAGACCATCCCCACACACACAAGCTCGCCGAGCACAAGAACGCCCCAACCTTAGGAGGCCGTTCTTCCCTCGTATTTTTGATCATCAGCCCAAGAGGCAATCCACCACCACACTAGAGTAGGGTATTACACCACAACGGTGGCCCGAACCAGTATATACCCTTTGTCCTTCTGTGTTGTGAGTTCGTCGAGTTCGTCCGCGAGATCCTAGCGAGCTATAGCATAGATCGGTTGAAGGGAAAGACTTCGCGCGCACCCTAGTGTTCGAACCTTAAGGGTTTGCTGGGACCCCATACCTCGACATTTGGCGCGCCAGGTAGGGGTGCATCGTAGCTTCCCTTCCATCAGTTCGTCGCTCCGTCGCTCCGTCGTCTCCATGTTAGACGCTCGCCGCGCTCGAGCTGAGCGTTGGGCCGCACTCGCCGCCCATGTCGCTCAAACGGCTCCCGTCGGCGGGCCGCCTCGTCGTTCTCCGTCCCCTGCCGCCAACGCTGCCGCTGGCCCGGTGGGAAACGAGCAACAGGCGTCCTCGCAACATCCTTCGGTGCGGCAGGACGGCCGAACCGCTACTCCATCACTCACTCCTGCTGGCTCTTTGTTTCATGCGCACCATGCTCCCATGGAGGCACGGGCCGCCCTCATCGCGGCGAACGATCCCCTGCATTACCGCCCCATCGACGACGTATATGACGAGTAGCTCGACCGCGTCGCCGAGCTCGTTCGTGTCGCGGGGCCTCTCTGGCACCGTCCCACTCTCTGCCTCCCCCTCAGTAGGCCGCGGGCGACGGGGCTCTCCGTGTGCCTCCACCGCCTCGGCCCCAAGATGGTGCCTTGGCGCCAAGGCACGCGCCTCCACGGCGTGATCCACCGCGCCTGGCGCCCGTGCATGAAGCTGCACCAGCGCTCCCCACGCCACCTCATCAAGACCGTGCGCTGCCTGAAGTGGCACAGTGTGGACCTCGCCAAGACCAAACTCCGCCCCGAAGCGGGCCTCGGCAACCACGGCAGGCTGCCGCGCCTTCACCCCTGAGCTGTGCAGCGTTTCCTAGCCAGGCAAGTTCAAGCCAGATCTGCCTCCTCGGTACGACAGCACCGCCGACCCCACGGAGTTCCTGTAGCTCTATGAGTTGAGCATCGAAGTGGCCAACGGCGACGAAAAAGTCACGGCGAACTGGTTTCCCATGGCTCTCAAGGATGGGGCCCGCTCCTGGCTCCTGAACCTGCAGCACGGCTCGATCTCCTCCTGGGAGGAGATGCGCGACCGCTTTGTCGCTAACTTCCAGGGCACTCGTGACCGCCCACCGGTCACGGGTGACCTACGCCGCATCAAGCAACAGCCAGCAGAGACCCTCAAGAAGTACATCCAGCGCTTCGATAGCACCCGCCTCAAGATCCCCAAGGTCATGGACGAGGCCATCATCTGTGCGTTTTCCGACGGTGTCCACGACGTCAAGATGAAGGAAGAGCTGGCTATCCATGAGGAGCTGTTCAACCTAGCGACCAGGTGCGCAAGAGCTGAGGAGGGGCGCCTCTCTCTCCTCGAGCTGTCAGCTGCAGGAGTGGAGGAAAAGAAAGCCAAGGCCAAGGACGCAAAGCGTAAAGAGGCAGTAGTGCTCGCAGTAGTGCTTGCAGCAGAGCCCGATAGCAAGCGAGGCAGAGATAAGCTCGAGTCATCCAAGAACGGCCGCCCATCCTGCGCCTTCCACAACCTGAACACCCACAACACCAGTGACTGTCAAGAGCTCAGAGCCATTCGGGAAGGACGCTTCGGTCGACGCCCCGAGCGCAACGATCGGGGCTACGGCCGCGGAGGAGGACGCGGAGGCAGATGCTGGGACGACCGTGGCCCGCGCCAGGAGTGGCGTGACCGGCCTCGTGAGGACCACTGGCAGGACCAACCTCACGAGGGCGCCTGGAGGGACCCGCCTTGTGAGGATCGCCCCGAGGGCAACGCTAGTATTCCCCCGTTGCCGCCGCCAAGGTGGAACGATGACCACCACCAGGATGAGGGGGTTGGGGTCTTCCAGGAGCCGCACATGGTCCCTTGCATCCTTGGGGGCGTTCAGGCCCCAGCCTCTCAGCGCATCTTCAAACAGTTCGCTCGCGAGGTAAACGCGGCGCTCCCCAAGCTTGAGGCCATGCGCCCGCTCCGGTGGTCCCAATGCGCCATCACCTTCAGCTCGCCCGACAAGCTCAAGTGCGCAGCCACCGCTGGCACACTCCCTATGTTGTGCTCCCCAGTCATCAGCAATGTGCATGTCACCAAGACTCTCATCGATGGCGGCGCAGGGCTCAATGTCCTATCCGCCGACACATTCGACAACCTCCAAGTGCCCTATGAGAAGCTCCTACCAACCAAGCCTTTCTCAGGAGTGACTGACGGTTCCACCACACCAATAGGGCAAGTCCGCCTTCCTGTCACCTTTGGGGAGCGCAAGAATTACCGCATCGAGCTCATCGACTTTGACGTCGCGCACATCCGCCTGCCGTACAATGCCATCCTCGGGTATCAAGCCCTGGCCAAGTTCATGGCAGTCACTCACCACAGCTACAACGTTCTCAAGATGCCAGGAAGTGGGGGGGTCATCACGGTGCCATGTGAAGAAAGGGATGCGGTGTGCTCCCTTGAGCGCGCCTTCCAAGCCACGGCAATCAACAACCCTGACAGCAGAAGTGAAGGCCCTCTGGAAGCCATCCCCAAGAAGAAGCTACTGCGCCGTGCAGGTGTAACACCCTCGATGCGACTATAGCTCCCACGTGTCGAGGCACGACTTAGAGACATAATCGCATTGAAGGCATATGTCGCAAGTTAGGCAATCTTCACAACATCCCATGTAATATGAATAATAAAGGGGAGAACATAGTTGGCTTACACTCGCCACGTCAATCAAGTACATAAATAACATTACATCATCCAAACACTCATGGCCCGACTACGGCGCCAAAATAAAAGAGAACCCAACATGCGACTCGGTCCCAATCACCCCCAACTGGGCACCACTACTGATCATCGGGAAAGGAAACATAATAACGCTGAGAGTCCTCGTCGAACTCCCACTTGAGCTCGTACTCGTCACCTGGAGCGGAATCACCTGGACCTGCATCTGGAGTTATAGTATCTGTGAGCCACAGGGACTCAACAATCTCGCACCCTCGCGATCAAGACTATTTAAGCTTATAGGAAGGGTAAGGCAAAATATATGTGGAGCTGCAGCAAGCGACTAGCAAGTATGGCGGCTAACTTATTAGTAAAAGAGAGCGAGATGAGGGGGGCAAAGCGCGAGCGAGAAAAACTAGAGGAACAACCTGCGCAAGCATTACTCCAACACCGTGTCCACTTCTCGGACTCCGCCGAGAAGAGGCCATCATGGTAACACACTCAGTTGATTCATTTTAATTAATTAAGGTTCAAGTTATCTACAACCGGGCATTAACAAATTCCCATCTGCCCATAACCGCGGGCACGGCTTTCGAAAGTTCAATCCCTGCAGGGGAGTCCCAACTTAGCCCATGACAAGCTCTCACGGTCAACGAAGGAATAGACCTCCTCCCAAGACGTTCCGATCAGACTCGGTATCTCGGTAATTCAAGACACTTCGACAGGTTAAAACAAGACCAGCAACACCACCCGAATGTGCCGACAAATCCCAATAGGAGCTGCACATATCTCGTTCTCAGGGCACACTCAGATAGGTCAAGCTACGAGTAAACCCAACCCTCAAGTTTCCATGAGGTGGCCCCGCAGGCTGCCCGGTTCGGACCAACACTCAAAGGGAGCACTGGCCCGGGGGGGGGGGTTAAAATAAGATAACCCTTGGGCTCCGATAACCCAAGGGAAAAAGAGGCTAGGTGGCAAATGGTAAAACCAAGGTTGGGCATTGCTGGAAAAGCTTTAATCAAGGCGAACTATCAAGGGGTTCCCATTATAAACCAACCGCGTAAGGAACGCACAATCCGGGAACATAACACCGATATGAAGGAAAACTAGGGCGGCAAGAGTGGAACAAAACACTAGGCGAGAGGCCGAGCCTTCCACCCTTTACCAAGTGTATAGATGCATCAAGATAACATAGCAATATAATGATATCCCAACAAGTAAATAAATGTCCCAACAAGGAACGGCTCCAATCTTCACCTGCAGCTAGCAACGCTATAAGAGGGGCTGAGCAAAGCGGTAACATAGCCAAACAACGGTTTGCTAGGACATGGTGGGTTAGAGGTTTGTCATGGCAATTTGGGAGGCTGACAAGCAAATGGTAGGCATCGTAGCATTGGCATAGCAAAGAGCGAGCAAACTAGCATAGCTAAGATAGTAGTGATTTCGAGGGTATGATCATCTTGCCTGCACAGTTGTCAGAGTTGATTGGATCCTCACAAGCAAACTCAACGGGCTCCTCGGTAGCGAACTCGTCTCCCGGCTCTACCCAAACAAGACAAACAAGCAACAAGGATACAATTAACCACGT
Source organism: Triticum aestivum (assembly GCF_018294505.1). NCBI lineage: Eukaryota > Viridiplantae > Streptophyta > Magnoliopsida > Poales > Poaceae > Triticum > Triticum aestivum. The sequence continues at coordinate 301,611,142 of NC_057800.1, forward strand.
GCAAGGATCAAGCGATACGATGCAATGATGAAATGATGGTATGCTATGCGGGATGCGATGCGGGATGCAAAATGCAAGATATGACATGAAATGCATGAACCTGGCCTCAACTTGGAAAACCAAGTGTGCCACTGGAAAGATGAGACGAAATCGCTTGAAAACGATATTAAGAACGCCGTAATCGGAGTTACGGTTTGGAAATGGCAAGCGTTTTAAGAATGACACCGGTCTGCAATTTACAGCAAGTAGGCATCTAAATGCAACGAAATGAACATGCTACAGCCACCAAACATGACAACAAAATACATGGCAGGGATGAACACAAGATTCTTAACAAAAGTCTAGCACTGAGCTACGGCCAATTCATCCATTAAGAGGTTCAAACAAGCATGGCAAAGAAGCAAAAAACAGATCACGGACTCAGTGAAATTAACACTTGTCTAAAATTTCAGATCACGAAGCCCTCTTCGGAGCAGCAAAACAACATGATACATGACCTGATTAAGACAAGTAAGAACATGGCATGGAGCTACTCAACAAGCTTAACAAAAGACCCAAAGTGACCTGGGGCCAAAAGGGTTCACAAAATATACTAACAAGCGCACGAACATAGCTAAAACACAATCAGTTTTCAGACTTAGTGAACACTGAGACATGCTGAAATATAACTCACGAAGGCATGTAAACGAGCTCGATGCACTCACCACGGTGCAAGTCATGGCAAGGCAAGCATACATCCATTAAGAAGGCACAAAAATCTAGCTAGACATGGCAAGCGCATGGCATAGCATGCACGGATCAACTACAATAACATCGGCAAAATCGCAAATGAGTTGACGATCTGCCCAGATTCACAACAAAGCAAAAGTAGAGCTCGATTGACTCAAGCTAGGGTGCTCCATAATTGCAAACAAAGACATGGATGGATAGAGCATAACATGATTAACAAAACTCCTTTACTGATAATCCCCAAAAGAGGCACGGATCACTAGGAAACAAGCTGAACATATGGGATCATGAACTAAATAATCCCAAACTTAGTGAAAACTACTAAGTCCCTGAAAACAGATTCACCGGGTGCCTCACTTTGCAATCTTGCACAAGTCACCACACACATCCTAAAAATGCATGGGTTGCACCTCTGGAAAGAAGACAAAATCCTTAACAAAACATATGAAGGACTCACAGGCATAGCATGCACACAATAATCATGGAAAAAATGACAAAAGTCTAAGATGAACTAGCCGATCTGACAATTAACTCATGAAGCCTCCTTATAATAGCATTTCGGGCATCAAGATGAGCTCAAATGAAAATGATGCAATGGAATGAAATGATTTACTCTCTGAGATGAACATTTGGATATGCTATATGCCCAAATTGGAGCTACGGGTGCAAAGTTACGGAGCCTCGAACATAGCCACATGGATCTGCAGATTCCAGGACTTGGGCGAAATTTATACCCTGTGCAAAAAGTCAACGGGACGAGGGTATCCCGGGACGGCGGGATCCGGGCGGCGGGGCTGCGTTTGGATCGGGGAGTGGGTGGATTTGATCCCACTCCCGGATCGGATCCGGCCCGGGGCTGAGGAGGCCGGCGATGGCCGACGGCGGTGGCAGGGCTGGACGGCGCCGGCGACCACCGGCGAAGTCCGGCGAGAGGCGCGGTCGCCGGTGCGCCCAGGCGGCGGCGAGGAGCCGAGGCGAGGCGTGGCACAGGCGGCGGGTGGCGAGCGGCGACGGGCGGCGGGCGGCGAGCTCCGGCGGGCGGCGAGCCGGAGTTGGAGAAGGCGGCGGCGGCTCGGGGAAGATGGCGGCGGGGCGCGGCGATGGAGGAGATGGGCCGCGGGGGCCCGGATCGGGCTCCGCGGGATGGCGGCGGTGGGAGGCGGCGCCTGCCACGTGGCAGCTCGGGAGAGGGCGGCGGCGGCGTCCGGCCGGGTCGGACAATGTCTGGCGCGGCGCGGGGCGATTTTTCCTAGGGTTTGGACGAGGAGATCCGGGATTTAGGAGGAGGGACTATTTATAGGCATAGGAGGAGCTAGGAGAGTCCAAATGAGATGCAGTTTTCGGCCATGCGATCGTGATCGAACGCTCTAGGACATGGAGCAGAGTTTGGTGGGTTTTGGGCCAAAATGGAGGGGTGTTGGGCTGCAACACACACGAGGCCTTTTCGGTCCCTCGGTTAACCATTGGAGTGTCAAACGAAGTCCAAATGACACGAAACTTGACAGGCGGTCTAGCGGTAGTAAACCAAGGCCGCTTGGCAAGTCTCGTTCCAATCCGGAAATGTTTAATCCCCACACACGAAAGAAAGCTAGAAAAGACCACCGGAGGAGAACGGAGCGCCGAAATGCAAAACGAACAACGGGGAAAAAGCTCGAATGCATGATACGAACACGTATGCAAATGCAATGCACATGATGACATGATATGAGATGCATGACAACAAAAACAATACACAGAAACAAAGACCCGAACCCGAGAAATAAATATAACTTAACGCCGGAGACGGCAAGAGTTGGAGTACAAAAAGGGAAAGTTACATCCGGGGTATTACAGTAGGACCCCAAGAAGATGGCGTCGCATCAGGAGCCTCGTTAGGATCGGCGCCCGCTCTAGGGGTGCCTCCCTCCACCGCATAGGAAAGCGTGCCCGGCGCCCTCCTTAGGAAAGGCTCGGGGGTTCTGTTCTGGAGGGCCTCAGACCTTGCCAATCTCACGAGGGAGGCGCTTGGGCACCACTTGGAAGCGTGCTTCATGGCACGTGTTCCTCAGGAGAGCATGGGGCGAGGAATGCCCACCACCCGGGAGTTCATCACCAAGACTACCCAAGAGCTACAAGACACAAAGGCCATGTGTGGCAACAGCCGTTCACAGAGTGTGGCTCACCACCCAGGCGAGGGTGCTGAGCTGTGCGCCTGCGTCGACATCCCAGGGCTCAACAGGGCCGCATCTCAGGAGCGCTTCTGGCCATCACGCGCGGCCCGCTGTGAGGGTCCACCACACAGCTTCATTCGCATGCCCCTTGGCTTGCCGAGCGTGGCGTCGGCCCATCAGCGCCATCTGCGGCAAATCCACGCTGCTCAGGAGGCCAGGTTCCACGCCGTTCTGGAGGAGATGGTGACGGCCTTCAGGGAACCTCCTGAGCCCCCAGAGCCTCCCGAGGCTCAGGGTCCCGGTGGCTCATGAGGAGTCATTCCTTCGACGCGTGGCTTCAGCTTCACTAGCTCTACTTCGTCTATAGACCCAGGTGAGATCTTCCAAGTTAATTTAAGCTAGGAGCGCCCCTCGGGCTGCACTATTCCTAGGCCACGTGGGTTCGTCCCTGTGGCATGTATCTTTTTTGCTTATGTTTCTAAGCTTACCTTGCTGGGGGCGCCCCTCGGGCTGCATCATCCCCACACCGCTCGGGCCAAACCTAGTGGCATGTACCTTCCTGCATTTATCTCAGGCAATCTTCTCTTCATGCATTACCTGCCAACTGCTATCACCTGCTCGATCATTACCCCCTCGGGGCCCCTACACAGGCACGGTGCTGGTGCATGGGTTCGTCCCTGCCACGACCGACAAATCTGAGTGGTCGAGCTCTGTCTCGCGGCACGCGCCGTGCACATCACCTCATCAGGCCCTTGGTGCTTTCAGTTCATCCGGACCAACCAGTGGCAGGCAGCCAGCAGTAACGACAAGCCATGTTTCTCCTTATGCATGTTCACAGGAACCCTGGGGGAAGGATAGCAGGCGGCATCGCGAGTCTCCTTTCCTCTCGCGTGACTCGCTTGCACATTAAAAGGGGGGCTCCTGAGCATCGCGACTCAGGAGCTCTTAGTGGCTCTCCAGCTCTCACCCCCTGGCCTTGACCATGGCATCACGACTTGGCATACCAGCGGCGGCTTAGCTCGCTCGAGGGCCGGGACCTGAGGACTTAGAGAATTAAGAGGACCTTGGGAGAAGGAAAACTCGCATGGGCCGGCCCGGCTATGTCGCATGAGTTGGCGCGCAGCCCTAGCGCAACATCAGGAATCACCACGGACTCATCAAGATAAGTTTCGCCTCTCGGATCACCAAAACATTTGGGCCTAATAGTTGCTCACCCCATGCCGCAACCATGTTGCGGCCAAGTCACCTTCCTTTCTTTCCTTGCCATGGCCGCTTGGGCCCTAAGGGGGACCTCTTGAGCATCGCGCCTCAGGGGCTCTTACTGGACCTCCGGCCGTGCACCTCCTGGCCTTGACCATGGCATCGCGACCTAGCATACCAGCGACGGTTGTAACCGCCTTAGGACCGGGTCCCGTCAGCGTAGAGCAACAAGCTATCGCGAGGAAAGAAAGGGGAGGCCGAGGCTTAATGGGATGCGCGTTCGTCAAATCTTCATAACAAGGAAAATAGGTACAAAGGCATTGCAGATCCTTACATGCCCCCACGGGGTGATTCATGATCCTTCGAAGGAAACAAAAGCTGATGCTAAGGGGGATCCTATCTACATCCTCCCATGGCGGACGCCATCATCAACAGTGGGCCATGGGAGGTCGGCGCCAGCCCCATCCAGATCAGCGGCGGCGGCGGCCGGACGCCGCAGCCTTGCTCCGGGCACGGCGAGAGCTCGGGGGGACATAGCTGTCGTCGCTCGTCTCCGGAGTCTCGTAGAGCTCAGGAGAACTGCTGGACTCCCAAGGGCTGCTGATGCTGGAGTAGTCGTGGGCAGAGCGCGCATCAGCCTCGCACTCTTCTCCAGAGCAGCACTCCAGGCGGCGGCCCTCGACATCGAAGAACTTGAAGAGAATCATGGAGGCGCTGTCGTACTCGAAGTGGATCACGAGGGCACGCCTCGCGCGACAGATCCGTGCAATCTCGCCCCAGCCGTGAGTCATGAAGATTTTGCCAACGGGGACCGCTTCGACCTTCGCTCTGATTGTCGGAGCACCACAATCGGCATGCTGCAGCCAGAACTCGAGAGGCCCCCTCGGCGGCATCACGTCGGAGAAGAACCGTGGGAAGCGGATCCAGGAGTTCGGAGGCGTCGGCGTCCACAGCACCAGCTCGCGCGAGTCCGCCGCGTGGACGGCCCGTGTCGCCGAGGCGCGGCGGCCCTGGGTGCGGTGTGGGCGACGCTGCTCGCCACTTCGTCCTCCTGAGCCTACGGCTTGGGCATACAAGGGTAGTGGGTACCCCGGCGGAGGCCTCTCGCACAAAGGCCTCGCCACCACCTGAAACACCGCTTTGTCACGGTGATGGATCGACCTCTTCTTCGGCGGGAGTGGCTCCGGGGCATCCCGGGGGGCTTTCCCCTTCTCCTCGACGGAGAATCTTCTGATGGGCGCCATTGGAGCAAGAAGTGGAGCGAGATGGAGGAAGCAAGCAAGGAAGAGATGGGCAACAGGGGCTCCGCCCCCTCCCCATTTACAGCAAGAGAAGGCCAACCGGCGTCTCCCACGATCACAGGTGATGATGGTTTCCCTTGCATGTCGCATGGACTTGTCAAGTCGTGCAATCGCCGAAGCAGCGTGGGGAAGCGAGAGACCCACGTCCAATCAACCGCCACGCGTCAACCGAGGCCACAGGCTTTGGGGCCCGCGGCACTTCGAGCATGACCCTTGGCTTCGCTGCGAAGCCAAGCCCGAGCGCACCTTGGGCCCGGGGGCTACTGTCGGCGTCCTGGGAACGGGGGTCCCCAGACTTGCCTGTCTGCGGCCCGCGGCGTGGCTAAGCCAGCAGGCCGTACGGCCCATCTTCACCAACAAAGCACCCAAGACCCTCGCGAGGGGCCAAGCCTCGCGAGGTAGATGACGCAAGACCTCCTCTGGAGTGGCCTAGCTAGGCAGGCTCACAAGGAGCAGAGATATCAAGGTGAGGCAAACCTCACGAGGTTCTCGTGACGTGAGCCGTGACGATCGATGCGAGGCGGGCGCCAGCACGCGCAACATCCTTGTTTCCTCTTTGGTGCAAAGGGGGCAAGCGCAGCCGCGGACTACCGAGGCCTCAGGCAAAGGTTGCCATTTCGGTGCAACAAGACAAAGACCATGGACTGCAAGACGGAGGTCACCGTGGAGCCCAGAATAGTGTCACCACCAGAACTTTGTGCAGGCGAAGACTACTTTTGTCAGGATAGCTTGAACCACAATGGTGGCCCGAACCAGTATAAACCATGTGTCCTTCTGGGTTGTGAGTTCATCGAGTTCGTCCGTGAGATCCTAGCGAGCTAGAGCATAGATAGGTTGAAGGGAAAGACTTCATGCGCGCCCCAGTGTTCGCACCATAAGAGTTTGCCAGGACCCCATACCCCGACACATTGAGCCCCATACCGCCATCAATGAGGGTCCTGGTGACGAGGACGTTGCTGATGACGGGTGAGCAAATCATCGGGAGGACGCCAGCAGTTGCCGTGCACTTGAGTTGGTCGGACGAGCTTAAAGTGATGGTGCACTTGGACCACCTGAGAGGGCGCGTGTCCTCGAGCTTGGGGAGGGCCGCGTTCACCTCACGGGCAAACTGTATGAAGATGCCATGGGAGGCAGGGGCCTGAGCGCCACCCAGGAGGCAGGCGATGGCACGAGGCTCCTGGAAGACCCCAGCCCCTCGTCCTGGTGGTGGTCTTCGTTCCGTCTTGGTGGTGGTGGTAGCGGAGGGATGCAAGCGTTGCCCTAAGGACGGTCCTCACGAGGCTGTTCCCTCTAGGGGCCCTCGCGAGGCTGGCCCTGCTAACTGTCCTCACGAGGCTGGTCGTGCAACTCCTGGTGGGGGCCGTGATCGTCCCATCGTCCTCCACTTAGGCCTCCTCCGCGGTCGAATCCTCGATCGTTGCGCTCGGGGCGACGACCGAGGCGCCCACTGCAGATGGCCCTAAGCTCCAAAGAGTCGTTGGCGTTGTGGTTGTGCACATTGTGGAAGATGCAGAACGGGCAGTTGCCCTTGGATGACTCTGGGTGATCGCAGCCGTGCTTCACCTCTGGCTTGGCCACGAGCATGGCTGCTCCCTTGTGCTTCACGTCCTTGGCCTTGGTTTTCTTGTCCTCTGGGTCTGCCTTCGGGAGCTCGAGGAGGGAGAGGCGTCCTTCCTCAGCTCTAGCGCACTTGGTCGCCATGTTGAACATCTCCAGGGCCGTGTACAGGTCCTGATGTATGGAGAGCTTCTCCTTCATCTTGACGTCGCGGACGCCATCAGTGAACGCGGAGATGATGGCCTCATCTGAAACCTTGGGGATCTTGAGACGAATGTTGTTGAAGCGCTGGATGTACTTCTGCAGGGTCTCCACTGGCTGCGGCTTGATGCGCCTGAAGTCACCCACAGCCGGCCGGCGGTCGCTGAGGGAGTCCTGGATTATGGCGTCCTTGGGGATCCGTCCTATCTGGCATGGGCCGGACTGATGGGCCATGAAGATATAAGATAGAAGGCATTCCCCCGTGTCCAGATGGGACTCTCCTTTGCGTGGATGGCAAGCTTGGCATCTGGATGTGAAGTTTCCTTTCTCTGTAACCGGACTCTGTACAAACCCTAGGCCCCTCCGGTGTCTATATAAACTGGAGGGTTTTGTCCGTAGAGGCTAAGACAAATCATACAAGCTAGACATCTAGGGTTTAGCCATTACGATCTCGAGGTAGATCAACTCTTGTAACCCCTATACTCATCAAAGTCAATCAAGCAGGAAGTAGGGTATTACCTCCATTAAGAGGGCCCGAACCTGGGTAAAACATCGTGTCCCTTGCCTCCTGTTACCTTCGATCCTCAGACACACAGTTCGGGACACCCTACCCGAGATCAACCGGTTTTGACACCAACATTAGTGATTTCATTGAGAGTTCGACTGTGTCGTCAACAAAAGGCTTGATGGCTCGTTCAATCATCTACAACGATGTCGTTTCTAGGGAAGCTTTCCTCCCCTGCCAAATCTTTGTGTTCGGCGGCTTCGTGTTATGAGCCAACTCAATTGGCCACCTCGAGCAGATTGATAGCTACGCCCCTGGTCATCAGATCAGTTTCGGGCACCTAAACTATGTCGCTAATATCCGAGGAGACTTGATCTCCGAAGGGTTCGTGGCCCCGATCACCACTCTAGCCTTATATCCGAAGCAAACCATCAGGTCCGAAGATGGGAGTTTGGAGCCCACCATACTGTTTGCTGCAAATCGCATTATCGAGCATCTTAAGGTGATTTTGTCCACGGTGAACTTGGAATCAGACCGGGTTCCCCTTATGATTGAAAGGCCGGACTCGCCCCCAGACACCAGACCCAAACTCTCGAGATCCACCTCAAGTTAGCATGGCCAGGAGGCTCCTGCCCTTGCCTAGATCCATGGACTCTCGATTCCCCGTATGTTGGATTTCGGGTTCCGGCAAAACCCTTGAAGTTTGAACACTGGGGGTGCACACGGAGATCTCTCCCCAACCCTAGCTCGCACACTCCACGATCTCACGGCCTAGCTCGACGAACCCAAAGAACACGAGACACAAGATTTATACTGGTTCGGGCCACCGATGTGGTGTAATACCCTACTCCAGTGTGGTGTGGTGGATTGCCTCTTGGGCTAAGGATGAACAGTTACAAGGGAAGAACAACCTCCTGAGGAGAGGTGTTCTTGTGCTTGGAGAACTTGTGTGGTTGGGGATGATCTAGATGAGCTGATCGGATCCCGTCCAACATGAGGTGATCAGTTGCCTCCCTACGGTGGTGGCTAGTCCTATATATAGAGGTCCGGGTCCTCTTCCCAAATATTAGGTGGGAAGGGATACCACAACAGCCAATTCGAAGGGGGACAACTATTACAAGCTATCCTGACAAATGTAGTCTTCGTCTGCCAAAGGCTCTGGTGGTGACACCGTCTTGGGCTCCACGGTGACCTCCGTCCTGCTGTCCTGCTGGTCTTGGTCTTGTTGCACCGATATGGAAACTTTGCCTGATGTGTCGGGACTCCTCGCCTGCGCTTGCCTCTTTAGCACCAAAGAGGAAACGAGGAAACTGTGCACTGGCGCCCGCCTGGCTCCAGTCATCATAGCTTGCATCATGGGAACCTCGCGAGGTGTCCCTTGCCTTGATCTCTCCGCCCCTCGCGAGCCAACCTGGTGAGACCGCCCCTGAGGAGGTCTTGCCTCATCCGCCTCGCGAGGCTTGGCCCCTCGTGAGAGTCTTGAGTGTTTGCTGGTGAAGATGGGCCATACAGGGCCACTGGGGGTGCCACGCCACGGGCCGCAGGCAGGCAAGTCTGGGGACCCCCGTTCCCAGAACGCCGACAGTAGCCCCCGGGCCCAAGGTGCGCACGGGCTTGGCTTTGAGGTGAAGCCAAAGGGCAAGTGTGGAGCACTGCAGGCCCCAACAGCCTGCGGCCATGGTTGGCGCGTGGCGACAGATTGGACGTGGGCGTCTCCGCTTCCCCACACTACCTTGGCAACTGCCTGACTCGATGAGTCCCTGCTGCATGCAGAAAATATCATTATTACCTTAGATTGTGGAGGCCGGCAGTTGGTCTCCACTTACCTCCTCGGTACCCGTTCCCCTTGTACGCCCAATCTGAGGGCTCTGGAGGGAGGGGCGTCGAGTGCCGTCGCCCGCGCCAGGGCCGTGGTCACCACGCCATGGTGGCACACGCTGTCTCCCCAGGGGTCCATGCCGTGGACTCCTCACACAAGTTCGTACTGTGGACGGCGATGCCTCCAAGCACTTGGATTCGCTTCCCGCAATTCTTCACCGCCGAGATGCCGCCGAGGGGCCCTCTCGAGGTTTGGCTGCAGCATGCCGACTGCGATACCCCGGCGACTGGAGCGGAGGTTGAAGCCGTCTCCTCTGAGAGGATCTTCTTGACTCAAGGCTCGGGCGAGGTCACTCGTGTCTGCCGTGCGGAAGGAGCCATCGCCACCCACTTCGAATACGATGGCGCCTCCACACTGTTCTTCAAGGTCTTCGACGAGGAAGGCTGCCGCTTGGAGTGCTGCCCTGAAGGGGGTCACCAGGATGGTGCAGCGGCTGGCACCGACCCTGCTGCTAGCCTTGCCCGCAGCTCCTCCAGTGACTCTCCTGAGCCCATTGAGACTCTGGAGACAAGCAACGATAGCTATGTGCCCCCGAGCTGTCGCTGCACTCGGAGCAAGGCCGTAGCGTCCGGTCGCCGTCGTCACTGATATGGATGGGGTTGGCACCAGCTTCTCGTGGCCCACTATTGATGATGGCGTCGGCGACGTCCGGCGCATGTAGATAGAGCTCCTAGGAATTCCTTTCCTTTTGTTCCCTGCGAGGAATTGAAACGGACCCCGCGGGGGCGTGTAAAGCGTCTGTAATGTCTTTTGTTCATATTGTACTTATTATGGAAATTTGCGAACGCATGTCCTGCTGAGGCTAGGTCTCCCCTTTCCAACCCCGCAGCAGCTTGGTGCTCTACGCCGATAGGTCCCGGTCCCCAGGTAGGCTGCAGCCGTCGCTGGTATGCCAGGTCGCGATGCTGTGGTCAAGGCTAGGAGGTGAGCGGCCCGAGGTCCAGTAAGAGCTCCCGAGGCGCGATGCTCAAGAGGTCCCCTTTAGCGTGCAAGCAGCTACCTGAGTATGGGAAGGGAGGCGACGGTGCCGTAATAGGGCAGCGAAAGGCGAGGATCTTATGCCATAGCGCTGGGTCGGTCCAGGTACAAGACTTATCTTGGTATTCCAGGGCTGGTACCTCGTGTTGCGCCAGATTTGTGCGTCGGCCACTGTCGGGTAACTAGGTTAGGCCCATGCGAGGCTCCCCCTCTTCTCCATGCTCTCCTGAGTGCTCTGCGTCCTCAGGTCCCAGCCCTCGAGCAAGCTCAGCCGCCGCTGGTATGGCAGGTCGCGATGCCGTGGTCAAGGCCAGGGGTGAGGGCTGGAGAGCCAGTAAGAGCTCCTGAGTCGCAATGCTCAGGAGCCCCCCTTTTAACACACAAGAGAATTGCATGCGAGAAGAGAGAGAGATTCCACGGTACCGCCTGCTGTAGTCCTCAGGAAGTTCCTACAAGTTAGCGTGAGGAAGGGCACAAATCTCCATGGTGATTATTGGTCCACCATTGGTACGTGGGGGGGGATTCCATACTACGGAGAGCCCCCGGGGCGTGTACAGCCCCGCCCTAATATGTAACACCCACGATGCGGCTATATCTCCCACGTGTCGAAGCACGAATTAGAGGCATAGCCGCATAGTAGGCATGTCGCAAGAGGGGTAATCTTTACACATCCCATGTACTGAATAAGAAAGAGATAAAAGTTGGCTTACAATCGCCACTTCACACAATACATAAATATAGCATTACATCATCCAGAATACAATCAAGGCTTGACTACGGAACCAAAATAAAGACAACCCCAAATGCGATAGATCCCTGATCGCCCCAACTGGGCTCCACTACTGATTGTCCGGAAAGGAAACATAGTAACGTCCCGAATCCTCGTCGAACTCCCACTTGAGTTCGGTCGCATCCCCTGTACTGGCATCATCAGCACCTGCATCAGGTTTTGGAAGTAATCTGTGAGTCACGGGGACTCAGCAATCTCACACCCTCGCGATCAAGACTATTTAAGCTTATGGGTAGGAAAAGGTAGTGAGGTGGAGCTGCAGCAAGCACTAGCATATATGGTGGCTAACTTACGCAAATGAGAGCGAGAAGAGAAGCAAAGCACGGTCGAGAAGCTATAAAGATCAAGAAGTGATTCTAAAACTACTTACGTTCAAGCATAACACGAAACTGTGTTCTCTTCCCGGACCCCACTGAAAACAGACCATCATGGCTACACACGCGGTTGATTCATTTTAATTAAGTTAAGTGTCAAGTTTTCTACAACCGGATATGAACAGATTCCCATTTGCCCATAACCGCGGGCACGGCCTTTGAAAGTTCAAAACCCTGCAGGCGTGTCCCAACTTAGCCCATCACAAGCTCTCAAGGTCAACGAAGGATATTCCTTCTCCCAGGATGACCCGATCATGCTCGGAATCCCGGTTACAAGACATTTCGACAATGGTAAAACAAGACTAGCAAGACCACCCACTGTGGCGACAAATCCCGATAGGAGCTGCACATATCTCGTTCTCAGGGTTCACCGGATAAGCTAAGCGTACGGGAGCCAAAGTAACCCAAGTTGCCAAAGGATGGCCCCGCATAGTGCTCTAGTTTGGACCAAGACTCAGAGTAGCACTGGCCCGGGGTTTAAAATAAAGATGACCCTTGAGTCCACGAAACCCAAGGGAAAAAGGCTTAGGTGGCAAATGGTAAAACCAAGGTTGGGCCTTGCTGGAGGAGTTTTATTCAAGGCGAACTGTCAAGGGGTTCCCATTATAACCCAACCGTTAAAGGAACACAAAATCAAGGAACATAACACCAGTATGACGGAAACTAGGGCGACAAGAGTGGAACAAAACACCAGGCATAAGGTTGAGCCTTCCACCATTTACCAAGTATACAGATGCATTAAAGTTATCAAGATATAATAATGATATCCCAACAATATCCATGTTCCAACAAGGAACAAACTCCACTCTTCACCTGCAACTCGCAATGCTATAAGAGGGGCTGAGCAAAGCCGTAACATAGCCAAACAACGATTTGCTAGGACAAGGTGGGTTAGAGGCTTGACATGGCAATATTGGAGGCATGATATAGCAAGTGGTAGGTATCGCGGCATAGCAATAGAGCGAGCAACTAGCAAGCAAAGATAGAAGTGATTTCGAGGGTATGGTCATCTTGCCTGCAAAGTTCTCCGAGTTGACGTAAGCTTGATCCTCGTAAGCGTTCTCAATGGGTTTCTCGATCACGAACTCGTCTCCCAACTCTACCCAAGGCAAGAACACAGGCAAAGGAAACAACAATCAACCACGGTGCAATGCGCAAGCAACATGATGCAAAACATGGAATGATACGCGGGATGTGATATGCCATGCATATGCGTGCTTCGAAAGGAATTGAACCAGGCCTCAACTTGGCAAACCAAGAGTGACACTGGAAAGATGAGTTGATTTCGGTCGAAATCGATATAAAGATCACCAGAATTGGATGCACGGTTTGCAAATGGCAAGCAAAACAATAATGGCACAATTCTGTGGTTAACAGCATGATGCCAACTAGAATGCAACAAGAAACTAAGCTACTGCATTCTGACATCACAACAAAGCGCATGGCAGTGATCTATTCAAGATGCTTGAAAAAAGATGAACACTGAGCTACGGCTAAATCACACAAGATCTAGTTCAAACAAGCATGGCAAAAGTGCAAAAGATAACAGCATCACAGACTTAGTGAAAATACTAACATGCTAGGAATTAACATCAGGAAACAATGTTTAGAGCAAGATATCAACATGCTACAGGAACGGGACATAGCAATACAAGGCATGGCATGGATCTACTCAAAGCATATAACAAAAGTACCTTTCTGACCATAAGACAAAAGGGCACACAAAATATGATGGCACCCATGTAAACATAGCAAGTTTCGTTAACAGATTCAGACTTTGCAGAAAACTGGACATGGCATCAACAGAATTATGAAGGCATGCTTGCGAGCTCGATTCACTCACCACAAGGCATTGCATGACAAGCTAAACATACTACCAGAAAGAAGACATGATCAAGAAGCTAACCATGGCAAGAACAATCTCATAGCATGCATGGATCAACTACAACAAACTGTGCAAAATTGATTAACATGCAAACAATCTGCCAGGAACATTTTATAGGAAAAGTAGAGCAAGATTGAGTCATGCTAGGTTAATCCAAAAATGCAAGCAGGGACATGGATGGATAGAGCACAACCATATGTCCAAATCATCCTTACTGAACATACTCAAAAGAAGCATGGATCTCTCTATAGCAACATGAACACATGGCATAAAAATAACAGCAGAGAATGACTTAGTGAAATTCTAAGTCCCTGAAATCAGCAATATCACGAGAGCTACTTTGCATGCCTGTGCTAGTCACCACATTGATCACCAAAGTACATGGCATACACCCCTGTAAAGATGGCATGGCATAGCCTAAAACACATGTAGGGCACAAGTTCATATGCAGCACACAATAATCATGGCAAAAATGACAAATGCTCATAAACTGATAAGAATCAGGAACTAACATTTTATAGCACTCTTGCAACAGTCATTTGGGTATCAAGATGGACTCAAACAAGCATGGTGGAATGGAACAAAATGAAGAGCACATCACAATGAATATTTTGATATATGTCACGCTCAAAATGGAGCTACAGATGAGGAGTTATGGCATGTTGAATGGGACATAAAATTAACCAGAAAAGGGGACTTAGTGGAAAAGTTAGACCTCAGATCTAGGGTTCACTGTAGCACGTGGATCGAGGCAGATCCGGGCTCGCCGGAGTTGGACCGTGCGGTGGCCTGAGCGGGGAGGAGATGGCCGGAGAGGGCGTGACTCACCGGATCCGAGAGGCGGGGCTCGTAGGCGACGGGCGCGGAAGCCGTGGCGGGGGTCTGCGGCCGGCGGCGGCGGCTCCTGAGGCAAGGCGCAGCGGCGAGAGAGCTTCGCTCCGGCGGAGGTGCCGGTGCAAGGCGGCGGACAAAAGCAGCGGCCCGGCGAAGCCAGGCGCGGGGCGGCCCGGCTCCTCGCGCGGGGCACGGGCGGCGGGGAGACGCGGGCTGAAGAGGGCCCGAGCGGGCTGCGGCGGCGGCCGGCCGGCTGGTGCCATGTGGCGCTCGTCAGTTGGCTGCGGGCGCGGTGCGGATCTCGTCCGGTGGTGGCGGACGTGTCCGGTGGCAGCGGGAGCGATTCCTAGGGTTTGATATGAAATTTCAGAGGGGGGTGTTTAAATAGGTAGAGGGAGCTAGGAGTGTCCAAATGGAGTACGGTTTTCGGCCACGCGATCATGATCGAACAGCCGAGAGGATGGAGGGGGTTTGGATGGGTTTATTGGGCCACTTTGAAGGGGTGTTGGGCTGCAACACACTCGAGGCCTTTACGGTTCCCCGGTTAACCGTTGGAGTATCAACCGAACTCCAAATGGCACGAAACTTGATAGGCGGTCTACCGGTGGTGTACCAAGGCCGCTTGGCAAATATCGGTCCATTCTGAGAATGTTTCACACCCGCACACGAAAAGAGGCAAAAGGGGGCGCCGGAGGACATAGGAGTGCCGGAATGCAAAACGGACAACGGGGAAAAAGCTCGGATGCATGAGACGAACACGTATGCAAATGTGATGCACATGATGACATTATATGATATGCATGACATGAGAAAAATTCAAAACAAATACAAAACCCTACCACGGGGAAATCTCATAACTTAGAACCGAAAATGGCAAGCGTCCGAGTACAAATATGGCAAGTTACATCCGGGGCGTTACAACACTCCACCACTACGAAAGGATCTCGTCCCGAGATCTAGGACTGAAAGAACTCCAGATATTCGGAACGGAGGTGGTCCTTGCGTTCCCAGGTGGCCTCTCGGTCGGAATGGTGTGACCACTTCACTTTCAGAAATTTGATAGACTTGTTGCGAGTCTTGCGCTCTGTTTCTTCAAGAATAGTAACAGGATGCTCATGATAAGACAGGTCTTCTTGGATATCAATCTCTTCAAAGTTGATGGTGCGCTCAGGCGTCTTGAAGCACTTACAAAGCTGAGACACGTGAAACACATCGTGCACATTTGCAAAGTTGGATGGAAGCTCAAGTTGATAGGCGAGATCGCCTCTTTTGCCAATGATCTTGAAAGGACCCACGTATCTAGGGGCAAGCTTCCCTTTGATACCGAAGCGACGAGTACCTTTCATTGGAGAGACGCGGAGGTAGACATGGTCTCCGATCTCGAAAACCAAGTCACGATGCTTGCTATCATAGTAACTCTTCTGGTGCGACTGCGCGGCTTTGAGATTTTCGCGGATGACTTTGCACATTTCTTCAGCCTCTGTGATTAAGTCATTGCCAAGAAGTTGGCGGTCACCAGTCTCTGACCAATTAAGAGGAGTACGACACTTCCTGCCATAGAGAATCTCGAATGGGGCCTTTCCCGAACTCGCTTGGAAGCTGTTGTTGTAGGAGACCTCGACATATGGAAGACAATCTTCCCACTTCATACTGAAAGAAATGACACAAGCCCTGAGCATATCTTCAAGAATTTGATTGACTCGCTCGACTTGTCCACTAGTTTGAGGATGGAAGGCTGTGCTGAAGTGAATGTTGGTGCCCATGGCTTTCTGGAAGGAGTCCCAGAACTTAGAAGTAAAGATGCTTACATGATATGAAGATATCAACTACGAAATGTTGTGCAAAGAGACAATCCTGGAGGTATATAGCTCTGCCAACTGAGCTGCTATGACAGATTTTTGATGGGAAGAAAATGAGCCACTTTAGTAAGCTTGTTGATGACAACAAAGATAGCATCATTTCCACGCTTGGACTTGGGAAATCCAGTCACAAAGTCCATCTCAATATGGCCAAACATCCATTCTGGAATAGTAAGAGTTTGGAGGAGACCAGCTCATTGTTGGTGTTCTGCTTTCACTCTTCTGTAGACATCACATTCATTCACGAATTGAGCAATTTCTTGCTTCATTCGAGTCCACCAATACAACTGCTTGAGGTCATGGTACATCTTTGTACTTCTGGGATGAATAGATAGGAGTGAATTTTGAGCCTCATTCATAATGACTTTATGAAGGTCACCTGTAGGAACAACAATTCGATCCTCGAAGAATAGAGTATCTTTGTCATCAAGGCAATAGCACTTGTACTTGGGTTGGCTCTTGGCAATCCCATTCCTCACCTTCTTCACCATTGCATCAAGAAGTTGAGCCTCACCAATCTGATCTTCCAAAGTAGGAGAGATTTGGAGGTTGGCAAGAAATCCTTGAGGAACAACTTGGAGATTAAGTTTACGGAAAGCTTCACAAAGATCCGGTTGGAAGGGCTTGAGAATCAAACTGTTGCAGTAAGCCTTCCTGCTCAAAGCGTCAGCAGTGACATTGGCCTTGCCTGGAGTATATTCAATACTCGAATTATTCTCTTGAATCATTTCGACCCAACGAGTCTGCCTGAGGTTAAGGTTGGGTTGAGTGAAGATGTACTTGAGGCTCTTATGATTAGTGAAGATGTCCACTTTCCTTCCCAACAAGAGATGTCTCCATGTTAAAAGAGCATGGACAACTGCCGCCAACTCGAGGTCATGAGTGGGGTAGTTCTTTTCGTTGGGCTTCAACTGGCGAGAGGTATAGGCCACAACTTTCTTCTCTTGCATTAACACAACATCGAGACCTTGCAGGGAGGCATCACAGAAAACCTCGAATGGTTTGGATTCATCAGGAGGAGTCAGAACTGGAGCTGTGACTAACTTCTCTTTGAGGGTGTTGAAAGCGATGTCACATTCAGACATCCAGACATACTTGACATGCTTCTGGAGGAGGTTGGAAATGGGCTTTGCAATCTTAGAGAAATTCTCAACGAATCTTCGACAATAGCTTGCAAGCCCAAGGAAACTGTGGAGCTGCTTCACATTCTGAGGTGGTTCCCAATTCACAATTGCAGACACCTTCTCAGGATTAGTAGCTATGCCCTTGGCGGAGATGATATGGCCAAGGTAGAGAACCTCATCGAGCCAAAACTCACACTTTGAAAACTTCGCATAGAATTGATGTTCTCTGGGTTTGTCGAGAACCAATCTCAAATGCTTGGCATGATCCTCCTTGTTCTTGGACAATACCAAAATATCATCGAGATACACCAAGACGAAATCATTTGTGTAAGGGTTGAAGATGAAGTTCATCATGCGAGAGCACGTTGGAGGAGCATTGACAAGGCCGAAAGACATGACAGTGTATTCATATGAACCATAGCTTGTTCTGAATGCTATCTTGGGGATATCTTGTTCACGAATGCGAATCTGATGATAGCCCATACGGAGGTCAAGCTTGGAGAATACTTGAGCACCTTTGAGTTGTTCTAAAAGCTCATTGATGTTGGGAAGTGGTTACTTGTTCTTTATGGTCTTCTTGTTCAATTGACAGTAGTTGACACAAAGTCGGTCCGTGCCATCCTTCTTCTTGAAAAAAAGAACACCACAACCCCATGGAGAAGAACTTGGTCGGATCAGACCCTGCGCTCTTGTACATCGAGTTGTTTCTTCAGCTCCTTCAACTCTTCTGGTCCCAGCTTGTAAGGACGTTTGCAAACAGGTTCCGTGCCAGGCTGAAGATCGATGACGAATTCAACTGGCCGGTGAGGAGGCATTCCTGGATGCTCTTCTGGAAAGAAGTCTTGATATTCATAAACGATTGGAATCTGAGAGATGGCATTCAACTCGCCCCTCATTGAGAGAAAATAGTCGAATGGTATCATCATGAGCGGCATAGATGATCACATCCTCAGACAAGTGTGTCTATTGAATCTGCCTGGCAGCACAATCAATCTGAGCGTTGTGCTTAGAAAGCCAGTCCATGCTGAGAATTAGATCAAAATCTGAGTCACCAAGGACCATTGGAGAAGACAAAAACTAATAGTCACCCATCTTGATAGAAACATTCGGGATCATCGTGGTAGCCCTCATAGACTTGGCCGGAGAAACCACTCCCATGGGTTTACCCAACATTTCCGAAATGAAGTCATGCTTTGAAACAAATGATCTTGACATGAAACAATGCAATGCACCAGTATCAAAAAGGACTTTTGTAGGAGTAGAGTTAACTAGAAAGTTACGCATGATCACTTCCGAAGAGACCTCTGCCTGAGCTGCGTTCAACATGTTGACCTTTGCAAACTTGGGATTATGCTTGACCGCTGCATTGCTGGCAGATCTCACAGGAGGAGGAGGTGGAAGGCGCCTTTGTTTGAAGCATTCGTTTGCATAGTGCCCCTTCTGCTGACACTTGTTGCACATAACCTCTGACAGCGGACAGTGATATGGAGCACTTGACCTTGGAGCATGACATGAAGCTTTGTTCTAATAGCCTGGGTTGGGTGGATGGGAAGATCCATTGCCACCTCTGCTCTTCTGCATATAAGGCTGACGGAACGGAGGAGGAGGAGGCAACCAGAACTTTGGCTACTTAGCTGCCACTTGAGTTGAAGAAGAATGAGAAGGAGTTGCATCCCTGACTCTCTTCTTAGATGCATCACACTTGAGCTGAGCGGCCTCTTGCTTTAGTGCCATGTTGTAGAACTCATCATACTTGGTCGGCTCAAAAATCACAAGAGCTAGTTGCAGATCTTCTCTGAGGCCACCTCTGAATTGATAAATCATGCTCTTCTTGTCAGGGACGTCTTGTTTGGCGAAGCGAGCGAGCCTCTGGAAGAGGATGTTGTGTTGGTAAACAGACATACTGCCTTGCTTCAGATTGCGGAACTCCTCACGCTTACTCTCAGCAACACTTTGAGGAATGTGGGAGCTTTGAAGTCTCGGCGGAAATCATCCCAGGTAATCACACGACCTCCTATGGAATCTTTGTATTGTTGATACCACTCAGCAGCTTGGTCTTTCAGCTGGAATGAAGCAAACCTGACACAAGTCCCAGGCCTAACGTCGCTACACTCAAAATGTTTGCAGATATCCACGAACCAATCGTCAGCGTCTGTGGCCTCGACACAGTTACTAAACGACAGTGGCTGGTCTTTGAGGAACGAGTTGAGGGCAGCAAACTGAGCTTGATTGTTTCCATGGCCTTGATTTCCTTGGTTGCGCTCTTGCAAGAGTTGCATAAGAATCTGTGTGTTGGCGTTGGTAGCGGCCATGACAGCTTTCCATGCCTCCGGAGGTGGAGGTGGTGGCGGAGGTTCCGGATTCTGACGCGTTGGGGGAGCCATCCTGAAGAGGTTGACTTCCGTTAGCATCTTGACAGACATATATTCAAGCTGAATCAATGGATCGAAATAGCAACATATAGTCTTAACATTCGAACAAGAATGAATGAATGAATTCCAAAGTAAATGATCACACTTCCATAAATTGAGAAGCCACTTAGATAAAGGTAGAAGAATAAAATCAACAAGGTACGGATATGAACAAATAATTGGTAAGGATTACCCATTCACAAACCAAATATTTGCGGAAAGAAATACTAGAGCTACATGAATTCCAACCTATGAAACTCCCGAAACTTTCTGGTTATGCAATCAGGTGTTGGGGATACACGGGAAGCATAATATCTCACCCAAAACTAGCAAATCCTACATCTAGCTGTATCCATCCTTCAACACATAACCAAGAGACCTTCGGAAATCATTTACCTCAACCTTCGAAAAGCATCCGTTATACGAGTTATGGCAACACTCCCGAACACCTGCCCCAGTACTGGGTGGCGTCAAGGTTATCTCACCAACAACTGCATAAAGGAGATTTTCGATGTCGGCGAAACTCAGGTATTCCAGAACTGCAACGATAAAATTGTGACGACAACACCTCGGAGCTCAACTCCCCGAGACACTGCACAACCCCTAAATGTCAGGAGGCACCAAGAACAATGTTCTCGTCACAAAACCATCGGAACGATTCCAAGATACCCGCGTGATCCTAAAAATTTAATTTTTTGTGAAATTTGAGAAGAGAAGAGTCAAAACTCTACGTCAGGAGGCCTCACCAGAACGACAAAGGGACTGACGAGTAAAAAGAATCCTAATCTACGATATATATAATCCTATAAGACTCAAATCATTTTTATAGACTCAACAACACCGGCGATTCGATCAAGCAGGGGGCTCCTAAGTCGGGGAAGGCTCTTTACCAACTTGTAACACCCACTATGCGATTATATCTCCCACGTGTCAGAAGAGGGGTAATATTTACACATCCCATGTACTGAATAAGAAAGAGATACAGAGTTGGCTTAGAATCACCACTTCACACAATACATAAATATAGCATTACATCATCCAGAATACAATCAAGGTCCGACTACGGAACCAAAATAAAGACAACCCCAAATGCGATAGATCCCTGATCGCCCCAACTAGGCTCCACTACTGATCGTCTGGAAAGGAAACATAGTAACGTCATGAATTCTCGTCGAACTCCCACTTGAGTTCGGTCGCATCCCCTATACTGGCATCATTGGCACCTGCATCTGGTTTTGGAAGTAATCTGTGAGTCATGGCGACTCAACAATCTCACACCCTCGCGATCAAGACTATTTAAGCTTATGGGTACGAAAAGGTAGTGAGGTGGAGCTGCAGCAAGCACTAGCATATATGGTGGCTAACTTACGCAAATGAGAGCGAGAAGAGAAGCAAAGCACGGTCGATAAGCTATAAAGATCAAGAAGTGATCCTAAAACTACTTACGTTCAAGCATAACACGAAACCGTCTTCTCTTCTCGGACCCCACCGAAAAGAGACCATCATGGCTACACACGCGGTTGATTCATTTTAATTAAGTGAAGTGTCAAGTTTTCTACAACCGGATATTAACAAATTCCCATCTTCCCATAACCGCAGGCATGACTCTCGAAAGTTCAAAACCCTACAGGGGTGTCCCAACTTAGCCCATCACAAGCTCTCAAGGTCAACGAAGGATATTCCTTCTCCCAGGACGACCCGATCAGACTCGGATTCCCGGTTACAAGACATTTCGAAAATGGTAAAACAAGACCAGCAAGACCACCCGCTGTGCCGACAAATCCCGATAGGAGCTGCACATATCTTGTTCTCAGGGAACACCGGATAAACTAAGCGTACGGGAGCCAATGTAACCCAAGTTGCCAAGGGACGGCCCCGCACGGGCCTCTAGTTTGTACCAACACTCGGAGGAGCACTGGCCCGGGGGTTTAAAATAAAGATGACCCTTGAGTCCTTGAAACCCATAGGAAAAAGGCTTAGGTGGCAAATGGTAAAACCAAGGTTGGGCCTTGCTGGAGGAGTTTTATTCAAGGCAAACTATCAAGGGGTTCCCATTATAACCCAACCGCGTAAGGAACGCAAGATCAAGGAACATAACACCGGTATGACGGAAACTAGGGCGGCAAGAGTGGAACAAAACACTAGGCATAAGGCCGAGCCTTCCACCCTTTACCAAGTATATAGATGCATTAAAGTAAACAATATATAATAATGATATCCCAACAACAAACATGTTCCAACAAGGAACAAACTCCAATCTTCACCTGCAACTAGCAACGCTATAAGAGGAGCTGAGCAAAGCGATAACATAGCCAAACAACAGTTTCCTAGGACAAGGTGGGTTAGAGGCTTGACATGGCAATATGGGAGGCATGATATAGCAAGTGGTAGGTATCGCGGCATAGCAATAGAACGAGCAACTAGCAAGCAAAGATAGAAGTGATTTCGAGGGTATGGTCATCTTGCCTGCAAAGTTCTCCGAGTTGACGTAAGCTTGATCCTCGTAAGCATTCTCAACGGGTTCCTCGATCACGAACTCGTCTCCCAACTCTACCCAAGGCAAGAACACAAGCAAAGGAAACAACAATCAACCACGATGCAATGCGCAAGCAACATGATGCAAAACATGGCATGATATGTGGGATGTGATATGCCATGCATATGCGTGCTTCGGGAGGAAAAGATTGAACAAGGCCTCAACTTCGCAAACCAAGAGTGCCGGGGGAAAGATGAGTTGATTTCGGTCGAAATCGATATAAAGATCACCGGAATCGGATGCAGAGTTTGCAAATGGCAAGCAAAACAATAATGGCATAATTCTGCGATTAATAGCACGATGCCAACTAGAATGCAACAAGAAACTAAGCTACTGCATTCCACCATAGCAACAAAGCACATGGCAGTGATTTATTCAAGATTCTTGACAAAAGATGAACACTGAGCTATGGCTAAATCATACAAGACCAGGTTCAAACAAGCATGTCAAAAATGCAAAAGATAACAGCATCACAGACTTAGTGAAACTACTAACATGCCAGGAATTAACATCAGGAAACAATGTTTAGAGTAAGATATCAACATGCTACAGGAATAGAACATAGCAATACTAGGCATGGCATGGATCTACTAAAATCATATAACAAAAGTTCCTTACTAACCATAAGCCAAAAGGGCACATAAAATATGATGGAACCCATGTAAACATAGCAAGTTTCGTTAACAGATTCAGACTTTGCAGAAAACTGGACATGGCATCAACAGAATTATGAAGGCTTGCTTGCGAGATCTATTCACTCACCACAAGGCATTGCTTGACAAGCTAAACATACTACCAGCAAGAAGACATGATCAAGAAGCTAACCATGGAAAGAACAATCTCATAGCATGCATGGCACAACTACAACAACCTTGGCAAAATTGATTAACATGTAAACAATCTGCCAGGAATATTTTGTAGCAAAAGTAGAGCAAAATTGAGTCATGCTAGATTACTCCATAAATGCAAACAGAGACACGGATGGATAGAGCACAACCATATGTCCAAATCATCCTTACTGAACATACTCAAAAGAAGCATGTATCTCTCTATAGCAACATGAACACATGGCATAAAAATAACAGCAGAGAAATGACTTGGTGAAATTCTAAGTCCCTGAAATCAGCAATATCATGAGAGCTACTTTGCATGCTTGTGCTAGTCACCACATTGATCACAAAAATACATGGCATACACCCCTGTAAAGATGGCATGGCATAGCCCAAAACACATGTAGGGCTCAAGTTCATATGCAGCACACAATAATCATG
Organism: Triticum aestivum; assembly: GCF_018294505.1. Taxonomy (NCBI): domain Eukaryota; kingdom Viridiplantae; phylum Streptophyta; class Magnoliopsida; order Poales; family Poaceae; genus Triticum; species Triticum aestivum. The sequence continues at coordinate 301,634,726 of NC_057800.1, forward strand.
GCAAAAATGACAAATGCTCATAAACTGATAAGAATCAGGAACTAACATTTTATAGCACTCTTGCAACAGTCATTTGGGCCTCAATATGGACTCAAACAAGCATGGCGTAATGGAACAAAATGAAGAGCACATCACAATGAACATTTTGATATATGGCACACTCAAAACGGAGCTACGGATGATGAGTTATGGCATGTTGAACAGGGCATAAAATTAACCAGAAAAGCAGACTTAGTGGAAAAGTTAGACCTCGGATCTAGGGTTCACTATAGCATGTGGATCGAGGCAGATCCGGGCTCACCGGAGTTGGACCGTGCGGCGGCCGGAGCGGGGAGGAGATGGTCGGAGAGGGCGTGACTCGCCGGATCCAAGAGGCGGGGCTTGCTGGCGACGGGCGCGGAAGCCGAGGAGGGGTCTATGGCGGGCGACGGCGGCTCCGAAGGCAAGGCGCGGCGGCGGGAGAGCTCGGCTCTGGTGGAGGGGCCCGTGCAAGGCGGCGGACGGCGGCGGCGGCCCGCCGAAGGCAGGGCGGGGCGGCGAGGCTCCTCACGCGGGGCACGGGCGGCGGGAAGACACGAGCCGGGGAGGGCCCCACCCAGGCCCGAGCGGGCTGTGGCGGCGGCTGGCCTGCTGGTGCCACATGGCGCTCGTCGGTTGGTTGCGGGTGCGGTGCGGATCTCGTCCAGTGGCGGCAGATGTGTCCGATGGCGGCGGGAGTGATTCCTAGGGTTTGATCTGAAATTTTGGAGGGAGGGTGTTTAAATAGGTAGAGGGAGCTAGGAGTGTCCAAATGGAGTGCGGTTTTCGGCCACGCAATCGTGATCGAAAGGCCGAGAGGATGGAGAGGGTTTGGATGGGTTTATTGGGCCACTTTGAAGGGGTGTTGGGCTGCAACACACACGAGGCCTTTATGGTTCCCCGGTTAACCGTTGGAGCATCAAATGAACTCCAAATGGCACGAAATTTGACAGGCGGTCTACCGGTGGTGTACCAAGGCTGCTTGGCATATCTCGGTCCATTCCGAGAATGTTTCACACCCGCATACGAAAAGAGGCAAAAGGGGGCGCCAGAGGACATAGGAGTGCCGGAATGCAAAACGGACAACGGGGAAAAAGCTCGGATGCATGAGACGAACATGTATGCAAATGCGAGGCACATGATGAGACGATATGATATGCATGACACGAGCAAAATGCAAAACAAAGACAAAACCAAACCACGGGGAAATCTCATAACTTAGAGCCGAAAATGGCAAGAGTCAGAGTACAAATATGGTAAGTTACATTCGGGGTGTTACACCCTAACACGTGGCTTCCACGGCAAGGCTAGACGAGGTGTGTCTGGGCACTCACGAGGCCCTACCTCAAGGCGGGTTGCGCCTAGTCTTGGTTCTTGATGGCTATGGCGTTCCTGCGAGATGGTTAGACAACCTGCGCCGAATGACTTCCCTGAGGTTATTGCATGAGAAGGTCAAGCACCAACGACTCTAGGAGGTGACGTGAACGGGGCCAGCCCGCCAGACAGAGCTCAGCCGTTGGATTTATCGACGCTGCAGGGACGGGCCCGAGCATAGACATCGTGCCTAGCCTTCTTATGCGAAAGATCCTGAAGAAATACGATCGGCGCGCGACTCCCATGGTGGGTGACAATCAAGCAGGTGATAACCAAAGATAGATTATGCATGAGGAGCAAACTAGCTTAGGTAAATGCGAGAACGATACATGCCACTGGGTCGGACCCGAGCGGCCTGGGGATGATGCAGCCCGAGGGGCGCCCCTAGCAAGTTGAACTAAAGATGCAAGCGGATACATTACATAGGGACTGACACGCGCGGCCTGGAAATGATGCAGCCCAGGGGGCACTCCCAGCTGAATGAACTTAGAAAAATGTCACCTGGTTTGGTTGTTGAAGGAGTGTTGGGGTAGCTGAAGACAAGTAGCGAAGGAGTCGCTCCTCACGAGCCGTCGAGGCCAAGAGCCTCGGGAGGCTCTAGGGGATCTGGTGGCCTCCTGAGGACCGTCTCCATCTCTGCCAGGACTGCGTGATGCCTGGCCTCCTGACCTACCAGGATGCTCCGCAGGTTGCGCTGGAAAGCGACAGCCACGCTCGGCAAGCCGAACGGCATGCGAACGTAGTTGTGAGGCGGACCCTCGTACCGGCCAGCACGCGAAGGCCAGAAACGCTCCTGAGATGCGGCCCTGTTGAGCCCAGGGATGTTGATGCAGACGCGCAGCTCACCACCCTTGCCTGGGTGGGGAGCAGCGCCAGGTGGGCGGCGGTCGCCGCGTATGGCTCTTTCTTCCTGAAGCTCCTGAGTGGCCTTGTGAGTGAACTCCTGAGCGCCAGGCGCTCCTCGCCCGGTGCCCTCCTGAAGGAAACGTGCCGCGAAGCACGCCTCCACGTGGTGCCCAAGAGCCTCCCTCATGACGTTTGCCAGGTCCGAGGCCCTCCAGAAGAGAGCCCCTGAGCCCTGCCTGAGGACGGCGTCAGGCGCGCCTCCCTATGCTACGGAGGGAGGCTCCCCAGGTGCGGGCGCAGATCCTGAGGTGGCGCCGCTGGAGGTGCCGCTCCCTTGAGGTCCAGTGCGGAGTAGCTGCTTCTTCTTCTTGGCACTACTAGGGAAAACCTTATAAACAACATCTTAGCAGTAGCGCTGGACAAAACAGGGTGCTACTGCTAATTAGTAGTAGCGCGGGTTATAAACCCACGCTACTACTAAGTTGATAGTAGTAGCGCGGGGTATAAACCCACGCTACTACTAAGTGGTCTCCACCGTGCTCACCAGGACAAGCAATCGTAGTAGCGCGGGGTATAAACCCACGCTACTACTAAGTTGATAGTAGTAGCGCGGTGTATAAACCCCATGCTACTACTATGTGGTCTGCATCGTGCCTCCCGCGACATGCTGTAGTAGCAGCTTGGGGTATAAACCCAGCGCTACGACTATAGAACCACACACGTAGCCCGTGGAGGCACCGTTACCAGCCAAGTTCCCCTCCGCAAATTCCCTTCCGCCTCACCTGACCACCCCGCCTGCTCTTCCTCTCCCATTTCCCAAATCCCCGGCGCCGCCGCCCGCCGTCCCCACCAAGCACCACCCGTCAACCACCGCCACCACCTCCCTCTCCCTCTCCACCTGCGCGCGCCACCCTCCCCCCCAGCGCCCCGTCCCCCTCGCCGTCTCCTCCGGCGGACGGGGTCGGCCCCACGGCGCCACGCGGTTTGATGTGTACCTGGGGCGGCAGCTTGTGGCGGCGGCCGCGATGGGTGCCCGCACGCGCGCGCCGGAGGAGGACGCCGAGAGGCGCCTCCGCCGTAGGGAGAAGCGGAGGGCCCTGGCCAAGAGGATGCCCTCCGGCATCGCCTACTGCTACAGCTGCGTTGCCCCGCTGCACACCGACAAGGAGGGGTTCCCCGGCCACGTCGAGCCCGCCACCTAGGACCTGGTAAGCAGGCGCATCCACGGGGCTCAGCTCGCTGCCATTTTTCAGTGTGTTCATCGGCTTATCAGAGCATGGACTAACATGACACGATGTGGGAGGAGTAAAAAAAGTTTCCTTTCGCCCGTCGTCGCTATCGGCAGTGAAAATTCGATGCCAAATCACACCTGATGGCTGATGTAGTGTCTGCACTAGGAAATGAAATTCTAAAGTGACGATTTGTTTATCTTGACTATATGATTGCTGGACATGACAACATTGTCATGTTTGTATCATGTGTGAGCAGAAGAAGAGGCACAACCAACTGAAGACCGTGCTATGCGGGCGGTGCAAGCTTCTGTCGCACGGAAGGTGTTTGACAAAATGACCAAGTAAGGTAAGAGTGGCTTTCATAGTTCTAGTACTACTTGGTGTTTTTGTTTCTCTCTGTAATGTACTAATGTGAGTCTAACATTTCCCTAAAGAAAGAATGCTTCAACTTCACTGTGGCACTCACCACTAACTACCTATCTTGTCCTGTCATGTAACTAAATATAGGGTCAGTTGATGCTAAAGTGATTAAACAATTAGAATACAGCTGCATTGTAGTGAAAAACACACTAATTTGATATGCAGTTTATGGTTTTTGCATTACACAACCTTAAGATTTTAATTCAGAAGTAAAAGTCAGTTTCAATTACAGGAAGTATCACACAAGGACGTGCATCATTGTCCACGACACCATACATCTGAAAATAAGCAATAGGTCAGTAAAAGAATACAAGGCCGCAGTCTAGTCAATTATAGACAAAACAAGAAGCAAAACTAATTTTAACACTATTGGTACAGGGAGAGAGAGAAAGAGATGTTTCCTATGGATCAAGAGCTGCTTGGAGCTTGCTCTGGGAAAGGGCACAGTCCCATGTAGCAATTTCCTTCCCAATGGTACTCACGAAGCCTACTGCCTTTTTTAATAAAAATAAGCAAGCACGATGCATAGATCAGATTATCAAGGGAACAATGATCCCTTTGCCAATATATGCTTCCAATGGATAGATGGATACGATACTACTAATCAAAAATAGAATGAGAAAGCACATTAGTTTGATATGACAAAACCAGTCCTGGATATGGTCATGGAACTATGTTTTGACTATAGCAGGGAAAGTAGTAGCCACTCCTCTTTGCACGGGACATAGAGTTTCAGTATTTTTAACAAAAAAATAACATGGAAACAAAAGCAAGTATTGAAGATTCTTTTCTGAAACATCTACATAAACTTCAGACCTATAGATGGAGTTGATTTTAGTTATCTGAAAAACTGTCCTTTGTAAATTTTGCAATGGAGTTGGACTGCCCTTCGTTATCCTTGTCTGGAACAAGGACCATGATACCTAAGAAATTGTGCTCTAGGCTTTTGTCATTTGGTTTGTACTAAAACTTACAAGTCAGAACTATGATACCTAAGAAATTGTGCTCTATACTTAGGGGATTGGGGGAGGGATGCGGCGAGAGAGACGGTATTGGGGGAGGCCATGGGCAGGCGACATGAGGTAGGGGAGAACGATCGAGGCAGGGGAGATCTCTTATATGAAACTTCGCTGGCCCACTGAGACAGGACGAAGGGAGAAGAGGTGAGGGCTATTAGAAGTGAATGGACGACCACCAACTCAAAACTTTAGAAGTAGGAAAGAAAATGCTTACGTTGTGGTCTCTCTTGACAAGAAGTAACCCAGGTTCATGCATTCTGTGTCTGCATTTGCATTACGGCCATCATTCAGTAATTTTTGTTTGATGGCATTCATTAGTGAAGCTTTGGCAGAAGGTAACCAAGGTTCAAGAAACAAAGGTTCAAAATCAACGTTTATGAACACACACTATCTTGTCTTCTGATGAACCAAAATCAATGTTTATTGTAATGTAAAAGGGTAGAACTGCTGAATTGATGCATGCGTGGTTCAACTGTGGTCGTTGTGGCTTTTGGCAGGTTGAGGCCTGGGAGCTACTCTAGATGTTGTCGAGTTGCGAGCATATTTTGGGTAAGCAGCAGCAGAATAGCATATTTTCTTGAGTTACTTGATGAAATTCATAGGAGAGATAGAGAGACAAACCTCGATCGACCACAACAATGACACTGTTCACAGGTGCGTAATAACTTGCTTGCCTTAACCCTCTTCCTATTTTTCCGCATGTAGATTAATGTAGTTTGTGGATGCATAGTTTGTAGCATGTCCGGCTCCTCGGCTCACCGGACATGCACAATATATCATCTTCATATTGTCTACCAAATGGTAGGAAAATATGTATCCATAGGGCAATTTTACTGCCTGGTGGTTGTTAAGAACCCGTAGAAGTTTTTTTTAAAGAAACCCGCAGGGGAGGAATGGTCGTCATTTGCAAGCTGGCTATGCATAAGTGCCAGACATGCTATGTCCATATTTTATCTTCGTAGGTGGTCTTGTCTCATCAAACTCTTGATGTAAAATGCCCTCATATGAAACACCTATGCATGCTTACAAACTGTAGCAGTTTCTAGCTTTTTATGGTGAGCCGATAAGCAATAGTACCTTATCTATAATGCTTTCCATGCAAATTATTTTACGTGTGGATTTAAAGCTTTATTTTTAACCTTCTTGCAGTAATGGATAATTAAAAGAATGTTCCTCAATTCCTCTACCCATCTCAGATGGGAATGTTTACGACTGATGACAACCCTTATAATCGGCAGTCAAAGAAAGTTACAGAGGTTAGTGAGAATATCCATTACTGCAGTTACATAAATGAAAATAAATGGTGGCATCTAGTGCTATAAGTGACACACTCAATTCATTCCAAAGTACTGCATACTCCAAAGCATGTCCCTTTCATCCATTCAGGTTAGCAGCGAGCAATGCCATGGCATCTTTATTTCCCTTAGAAGTTTAAAGAACCCAATTAGTCATTTGCAAATACTTTATGACAAATAGTTGTTGGTGTATATATGTAACACGTGGAGAATATCAATGTAAGACATGATGTGAGTTGGTATAGCAGGTTCATTTGTTTGTAGCTATTACATAGGCGATCTCTTGTTAATAGAAATCACTCACTTTTTTGTTTTCGTATATTTATTCCCGTAGCTACTGTACATCACAACATGCAAGGAAATATATGTCTGCTGAAATTTAATTTTATTTGTTCTTTGCTCTTTATAGAAATCTTGGATTCATAAATGGGAGAAGCACATAAGGGAGACGAAGATGATTGCAAGGATGGAGAGGGAGCAAATCATTTGGAGGCATGGAATGCCACTGTTTGGCGTTTTTATGCATTTTTGTTTGCTTTCAACTGTGTTTGCACTAGCTGGGAATACGTGACTAGGCAATAAGTGTAGATGTATGGATATTCTCTAATGCTGCTAGTTTGCTATAAATCTTCGCTTTGTAATGATGTGTAATGCTACTAGATTATTACAAATCTGGGCTTGTTTTAGTTGTTAGAATTGTATGCATAGAATGGAATTTATGGACTTTATTTTTTAATTTCTAATTAGTTAGTAGTAGCATGGGGGAAATGGAGCGCTACTAGTATTTAGGATACTAGTAGCGTGTAGTACTATAGACGCGCTACTACTATTTTGTTAGTAATAGTGTGGGTGCGAAATAGTAGTAGCATGGGTGACATATGCGCTACTAGTAAAATGTTAGTAGTAGCGTGGGTTTACCCCGTGCTACTACTAACTTTTAGCAGTAGTGCGATACTAGTAGCGTGGGTAACCGTGCTACTAGTAGCCAATTTACCCGCGCTACTAGTAGCTTTTTTCTAGTTGTGTGGGGTTGGCCTCAGGGGGGTACTGCGCACCCGCGCTGTCACGGTCTTCGATTGACGCAACTTTGAAGGCACGCTCGAGGGAGCACACCACATCTCTTTCTTCGCAGGGGACTGTGAGGATTCCACCACTTCCCGGCATCTTGTGGACATTGTAGCCATGGTGGGTGACTGCCATGAACTTGGCTAGAGCCGGGTACCCCAGGATGGCATTGTACGGCAGGCGGATGTGGGCGACGTTGAAGTCGATGAGCTCAGTGTGGTAGTTGTCGCGCTGACTGAAGGTGACAGGCAGACGAACTTGCCCTATCGGGGTGGTAGTTGTCTCGATGGACAGGACACTGAGCCCTACGCCGACATCGATGAGGGTCTTGGTGACATGGACATTGCTGATGACGGGCGAACAGAGCATCGGGAGAATGTCGGCGTTTGCCGCACACTTGAGTTGGTCCACCGAGCTAAAGGTGATGGCGTACTTGGACCATCTAAGCGGGTGCGTGGCCTCGAGCTAGGGGAGGGCTGCATTCACTTCGCAAGAGAACTGCTTGAAGATGCGCTGGGAGGCTGGGGCCTGAGCGCCACCCAAGATGCTGGTGATGGCGCGCGTGTCCTGGAAGCCCCCAGCCCCTTCGTCCTATTGGTGGTTGTCGTTCCTCCTTGGCGGCGGCGGCAGCAGAGGGAGACCAGGGTTGCCCTGAGGACGGTCCTCACGAGGCTGGTCCCTCCAGGCGCCCTCACGAGGCTGGTCCTGCCAACAATCCTCGTGAGGCTGGTCGCGCCACTACTGGCGGGGCCCACGGTTGTCCCAACGTCCCCCACCTCGTCCACCTCCTCGGCCGTAGCCCCGGTCATTGCGCTCGGGGCGTCGACCGAAGCATCCATCTCGGATGGCCATGAGCTCTTGATAATCATTGGTGTTGCGGGTGCGCACGTTGTGGAAGGCGCAGTACATACGATTGCCCTTGGATGACTCGGGAAGATCACGCCTGTGCTCGGTGTCCGGTTCTATCACGAGCACGAGCACCCCTTTGCGCTTCACGTCCTTGACCTTGGCCTTCTTCTCCTCTGGATCCGCAGCGTGGAGCTCGAGGAGGGAGATATGCCCCTCCTTAGCTCTTTCACACTTGGTTGCTATGTTGAACAACTCCAAAGTCGTGACAGCTCCTCATGGATGGCGAGCTCCTCCTTCATCTTGATGTCGCGGACGCCGTCGGAAAACGATGAGATGATGGCCTCGTCTGTTACCTTGGGGATCTTCATGCGCACGTCGTTGAAGCACTGGATGTACTTCTGCAGGGTCTCCCCCGACTTTTGCTTAATGCGGCGCAGGTCACCCGCGACCGGGTGGCGGTCATGTGTGCCCTGGAAGTTGGCGACGAAGCGGTCGCGCATCTCATCCCAAGAGGAGATCGAGCCTGGGGGTAGGTTCAGGAGACATGAGCGAGCTTCGTCCGTGAGAGCCATGGGAAACTAGTTCGCCATGACCTTTTCGTCGCCACTGGCTGCCTCGATGCTTAGCTCGTAGAGCTGCAAGAACTCCGCAGGGTTGGGGTGCCGTCATAGTGAGGAGGCAGATCTGGCTTGAACCTACCCGGCCAGACGACGCTACGCAGCTCAGGAGTGAAGGCACGGCAGCCTGCCGTAGCCACCGGGGCCCGTCATGGAGGCAGAGCTTGATCTTGGTGTCCCTGCGCGGCCACAGCAAGTGGCGCATGATCCTGCCGCAGCAAGCGATCCTGACGTGGCGATGTTGTGAGCGGTGGAGTGTTTTCTTGCGGACGAGGAATCTCTTGGCAACTTCTTTCTTCGTGCGTGGGCACACGGCATGGCGGGTCATGCCGCGGGACCGCGCATCTTGGAGCGAGGACGCCGTCTTGACCCGGAGGGGGCGGAGGCGCTCCATGGTCCACACGTCTCGGCGCGAGGGCGCCATCTTGCAGCGGAGGAGGCGGAGGCGCTCCATGAGCCACATCGCCTGCAGCCGGGGGCGGGCGAGGCAGCGAGAGGGATGGTGCAGGGGAGCCCCCCGCGGCGCTGACGAGCTCGGTGATGTGGTCCAACCAGTCCTCGTAGAGGTCGTCGACCAGGCGGTAGCGTAGGAGCTCACGTGCCATGAGCAGCGCGGCCTTCGCGTCCATGGGGGCGCAGCAAGCATGAGACGATGAGCCGGGCGGAGTCAGCGATGGGGTGGCGGTGCGGCCGTCACGGCGCACAGAGGGGTGCAGCGAAGGGGCTTGCTGCTCATTTGCCGCCGGCCGGTGGCGGCATTGGCGGTGGGTGATGGAGAAAGACGGGGAGGCTCACTGACAGGGGTTGTCTAAGCGACGCGGGTGGCGAGGGCGGCCCTGCGCTCAGCATGGGCCTATCGAGCGTTGGCCATGAACTTGGTGGAGTGGCGATGCGCGGATCGTCGAAGAGGAAAGCTTAAGTGCACCCCTACCTGCCGCGCCAAATGTCGGATTTTAGGTTCCGGCAAAACCCATGAGGTTTGAACACTGGGGTGCGCACAAAGATCTCTCCCCCTCCATAGCTCACACACTCCACGATCTCACGGCCTAGCTCGACGAACCCAAAGAACACGAGACACAAGATTTATACTGGTTCGGGCCACCGTTGTGGTGTAATACCCTACTCTAGTGTGGTGTGATGGATTGCCTCTTGGGCTGAGGATGAACAGTTACAAGGGAAGAACAACCTCATGAGGAGAGGTGTTCTTGTGCTTGGAGAACTTGTGTTGTTGGGGATGATCTGGATGAGCTGATCGGATCCCGTCCAAGATGAGGTGATCAGTTGCCTCCCTACGGTGGTACCTAGTCCTATATATAGAGGCCCAGGTCCTCTTCCCAAATATTAGGCAGGAAGTGACCCCACAACAGCCAATTCAAAGGGGGACAGCTAGTACAAGCTATCCTGACAAAAGTAGTCTTCGCCTGCCAAAGGCTCTGGTGGTGACTCCGTCTTGGGCTCTACGGTGACCTCCGTCCTGTTGTCCTACTGGTCTTGGTCTTGTTGCACCGATATGGAAACCTTTGCATGATGCCTCGGGACTCCTCGCCTGCGCTTGCCTCTTTAGCACCAAAGAGTAAACGAGGACACTGCGTGTGCTAGCGCCCGCTGATGACCCACAAGTGTAGGGGATCTATCGTAGCCTTTTCGATAAGTAACAATGTCGAACCCAACAAGGAGCAGAAGGAAATGATAAGCGGTTTTCAGCAAGGTATTCTCTGCAAGCACTGAAATTATCGGTAACAGATAGTTTTGTGATAAGGTAATTTGTAACGGGTAACAAGTAATAAAAGTAAATAAGGTGCAGCAAGATGGCCCAATCCTTTTTGTAGCAAAGGACAATCCTGGACAATCTATTATATAAAGGAAAGCGCTACCGAGGACACACGGGAATTATCGTTAAGCTAGTTTTCATCACACTCATATGATTCGCATTCGATACTTTGATAATATGATATGTGGGTGGACCGGTGCTTGGGTACTGTCCTTCCTTGGACAAGCATGCCACTTATGATTAACCCCTATTGCAAGCATCGGCAACTACAACAGAAGTATTAAGGTAAACCTAACCATAGCATGAAACATATGGATCCAAATCAGCCCCTTACGAAGCAATGCATAAACTAGGGTTTAAGCTTCTGTCACTCTAGCAACCCATCATCTACTTATTACTTCCCAATGCCTTCCTCTAGGACCAAACAATGGTGAAATGTCAGGTAGTTGACGTTCACATGACACCACTAGAGGAATGACAACATACATCTCATCAAAATATCGAACGAATACCAAATTCACATGACTACTTATAGCAAGACTTCTCCCATGTCCTCAGGAACAAACGTAACTACTCAAAAAGCATATTCATGTTCATAATCATAGGGGTATTAATATGCATAATGGATCTGAACATATGATCTTCCACCAAGTAAACCAACTAGCATCAACTACAAGGAGTAATCAACACTACTAGCAACCCACAGGTACCAATCTGAGGTTTGGATGCAAAGATTGGATACAAGAGATGAATTAGGGTTTGAGATGAGATGGTGCTGGTGAAGATGTTGATGGAGATTGACCCCCTCCCGATGAGAGGATCGTTGGTGATGACGATGGTGATGATTTCCCCCTCCCAGAGGGAAGTTTCCCCAGCAGAACAGCTCTGTCGGAGCCCTAGATTGGTTCCGCCAAGGTTCCGCCTCGTGGCGGTGGAGTTTCATCCCATGAGCTAGCTTATGATTTTCTCCTAGACGAAATACTCCATATAGCTGAAGATGGGCATCAGAGGGCTGCCAGGGGGCCCACGAGGTAGGGGGCGCGCCCCCACCCTCGTGGACGGTGGGTAGCCCCCCTCTGGTACTTCTTTCTCCCAATATTTTTTATATATTCTGAAGCATGCTCCCGTGAAGTTTCAGGACTTTTGGAGTTGTGCAGAATAGGTCTCTAATATTTGCTCCTTTTCCAGCCCAGAATTCCAGCTGCCGGCATTCCCCCTCTTCATGTAAACCTTGTAAAATAAGAGAGAATAGGCATAAGTATTGTGATATAATGTGCAATAACAGCCCATAATGCAATAAATATTTATATGAAAGCATGATGCAAAATGGATGTATCATCTCCCCCAAGCTTAGACCTCGCTTGTCCTCAAGCGAAAGCCGATATCGAAAAATATGTCCACATGTTTAGAGATAGAGGTGTCGGTAAAATAAAATACGGACATGAGGGCATCATGATAATTATTATAACAGCAACATATATATATATATATATATATATATATATATTGTCATATGATTTCTTATGCTAAAGTAACAATTCATTCACAGTTTCAAGTATGGATCATAAACTTCATTGAAAAGTAACAAACTATAATCTCAGTCATTGAGGCAATTGCAATTTACCATAACATAGGAAAGTTTCAATAAGATCTTTTCAGCAAGTCCACATACTCAACCATCATTTAGTCTTTCACAATTGCTAACACTCACGCGATATTTATGGTTATGATGTTTCAGTCGGACAAAGAGAAAGATAGGGGCTTATAGTTTTGCCTCCCAACCTTTTACCTCAAGGGTAATGTCAACAATAATAGTTCATGAAAACTCACATCCAATTAGCCATATATATGAGGATCTTTCCAACACATTGCACTTGCCAAAGGATAATATGTAAAAAGGAAAGGTGAAGATCACCATGACTCTTATATGAAATATAAGACAAGAACAATAGATGGTCCCTTCGCAGAGGGAAGCAGAGGTTGTCATGTGATTTTATGGTTGGATGCACAAAATCTTAATGCGAAAGAACGTCAATTTATATTGCCACTTGTGATATGGACCTTTATTATGCAGTCCGTCTCTTTTATTTCTTCCACATCACAAGATCGTATAAAGCTTATTTTCTCCACACTAATAAATCATACATATTTAGAGAGCAATTTTTATTGCTTGCAACGATGACAACTTAATTGAAGGATCTTACTCAATCCATAGGTAGATATGGTGGACTCTCATGGCAAAACTGGGTTTAAGGATATTTGGAAGCACAAGTAGTATCTCTACTTGGTGCAAAGAATTTGGCTAGCATGAGAGGGAAAGGCAAGCTCAACATGTTGGATGATCCATGACAATATAATTCCATAAAGTACTTCATCACAATTTTCATGATTCACTCCATAAAGTACTTCATCACAATTTTCAGATTCACAAATTTCAAGCAAAACTTCATAAAGATAATCTAGTGCACAAAACTCACTAGCAATTGGTTCATCATAATTGGATCTCTTAAAAAGATTATCAAGCGGATGAGGATCCATAGATCTTAGGTTCTCTGTTTAGTAATAAATAAACAACTATTCCAACCATACGAACAAACAAGAAACGAGCAAAAGAGGCAAATAGAGAAAGAGAGGGGGGATAGAGAGAGAGGGCGAATAAAACGGCAAGGGTGAAGTGGGGGAGAGGAAAACGAGAGGCAAATGGCAAATAATGTAATGCGGGAGATAAGGGTATGTGATGGGTATTTGGTATATTGACTTTTGCATAGACCTCCCTGGAACCGGCGCCAGAAATCCTTCTTGCTACCTCTTGAGCACTGCGTTGGTTTCCCCCGAAGAGGAAGGGATGATGCAGCAAAGTAGCATAAGTATTTCCCTAAGTTTTTTAGAACCAAGGTATCAATCCAGTAGGAGGCTACGCGCAAGTCCCTCGTACCTGCACAAAACAAATAAATCCTCACAACTAACGCAAATAGGGGTTGTCAATCCCTATAAGGCCACTTACGAGAGTGAGATCTTATATATATGATAAGATAATATTTTTGGTATTTTTATGATAAAAGATGCAAAGTAAAATAAAGGCAAAGTAAATAGCAAAGGAAATAACTAAGTAATAGGATATCAATATGATAAAGATAGACCCGGGGGGGCATAGGTTTCACTAGTGGCTTCTCTCGAGAGCATAAGTATTCTACAGTGGGTGAACAAATTACTGTTGAGCAATTGATAGAATTGAGCATAGTTATGAGAATATCTAGGTATGATCATGTATATAGGCATCACGTCCGAGACAAGTAGACCGACTCCTGCCTGCATCTACTACTATTACTCCACTCATCGACCGCTATCCAGAATGCATCTAGAGTATTAAGTTAAAAACAGAGTAACGCCTTAAGCAAGATGACATGATGTAGAGGGATAGACTCATGCAATATGAAAAAAACCATCATGTTATCCTCGATGGCAACAATACAATACGTGCCTTGCTGCCCCTACTGTCACTGGGAAAGGACACCGCAAGATTGAACCCAAAGCTAAGCACTTCTCCCATTGCAAGAAAGATCAATCTAGTAGGCCAAACCAAACTAATAATTCGATGAGACTTGCAAAGATAACCAATCATACATAAAAGAATTCAAAGAAGATTCAAATATTATTCATAGATAGACTTGATCATAAACCCACAATTCATCAGTCTCAACAAACACACCGCAAAAAGAAGATTACATTGAATTGTTCTCCAGAAGAGAGGGGGAGAACATTGTATTGAGATCCAAAAAGGGAGAAAAAGCCATCTAGCTACTAACTATGGACCCGTAGGTCCGAGGTAAATTACTCACACTTCATCGGAGAGGCTATGGTGTTGATGTAGAAGCCCTCCGTGATCGATGCCCCTCCGGCGGAGCTCCGGAATAGGCCCCAAGATGGGATCTCGTGGATACAGAAAGTTGCGGCGGTGGAATTAGGTTTTTGGCTTCGTATCTGATCGTTTGGGGGTACGTAGGTATATATAGGAGGAAGGAGTACGTCGGTGGAGCAACAGGGGGCCCACGAGGGTGGAGGGCGCGTCTGGGGTAGGCAGGCGCGCCCCCTACCTCGTGGCCTTCTCTTTTGTTTCTTGACATAGGGTCCAAGTCTCCCGGGTCTTGTTCGTTGAGAAAATCACATTCCTGAAGGTTTCATTCCGTTTGGACTCCGTTTGATATTCCTTTTCTTTGAAACCCTAAAACAGGCAAAAAACAACATTCTGGGCTGGGCCTCCGGTTAATAGGTTCGTCCCATAATATAAAAGTGGATAATAAAGCCCAATAATGTCCAAAACAGTAGATAATATAGCATGGAGCAATCAAAAATTATATATACGTTGGAGACATATCAAATCTCATCCAACCCATCACCGTCCAGCAAGCCTACGATGGAATTACTCACGCACGGTGGTGAGCATCATGAAATTGGTGATGGAGGATGGTTGATGATGACGATGGTGACGTATTCCCCTCTCCGGAGCCC
The DNA here is from genome assembly GCF_018294505.1 of Triticum aestivum. NCBI lineage: Eukaryota > Viridiplantae > Streptophyta > Magnoliopsida > Poales > Poaceae > Triticum > Triticum aestivum. The sequence continues at coordinate 301,649,741 of NC_057800.1, forward strand.
CGAACGGACTCCAAATCAGCCCTCCCGGGAGGTTTTAGGGCTTGGCGGCGGCTCCGTATCGTAAAACGCGATGAATTCTTCTCTCTGGTTTTTTTCTCCCCGAAAGCAAATATATAGAGTTGGAGTTGAGGTCGGAGGAGCTCCAGGGGGACCACGAGGTAGGGGGCGCGCCCCCACCCTCGTGGACAGGTGGTGGGCCCCCTGGTCTTCATCTTTTGCAAGGATTTTTTATTATTTCCGAATAGATGTTCCGTGAAGTTTCAGGTCATTCCGAGAACTTTTCTTTCTGCACATAAATAACACCATGGCAATTCTGCTGAAAACAACGTTACTCCGGGTTAGTTCCATTCAAATCATGCAAGTTAGAGTCCAAAACAAGGGCAAAAGTGTTTGGAAAAGTAGATACGACGGAGACATAGCAACTCCCCCAAGCTTAAACCTTTGCTTGTCCTCAAGCAATTCAGTTGATAAACTGAAAGTGATAAAGAAAAACTTTTACAAACTCTGTTTGCTCTTGTTGTTGTAAATATGTGAAGCCAGCATTCAAGTTTTTAGCAAAGATTATGACTAACCACATTCACAATAACGCTTAGGTTTCAAGTTTACTCATATCAATGGCATAATCAACTAGTGAGCAATAATAATAAATCTCGGATGACAACACTTTCTCAAAACAATCATAATATGATATAACAAGATGGTATCTCGCTAGCCCTTCTGAGACCGCAAAACATAAATACAGAGCACCTTTAAAGATCAAGGACTGACTAGACATTGTAATTCATGGTAAAAGAGATCCAGTCAAGTCATACTCAATGTAAACTAACAGTAATGAATGCAAATGACAATGGTGCTCTCCAACTTGTTCTATTTAATAAGAAGATGATGACTCAACATGAAATTAAATAGATAGGCCCTTCGCAGAGGGAAGCAGAGATTTGTAGAGGTGCCAGAGCTCGGTTTTGAAATAGACATGAATAATATTTTGAGCGGTATACTTTCATTGTCAACATAACAACCAAGAGATGGCGATATCTTCCATGCTACACACATTATAGGCGGTTCCCAAACAGAATGGTAAAGTTTATACTCCCCCTCCACGAACAAGCATCAATCCATGGCTTGCTTGACACAATGAGTGCCTCCAACTAACAAGAGTCCCACGGGGGAGTTTTGTTTGCAATTATTTCGATTTGATTTGCATAAAGAATGGGACTAGGCATCCCGGTGACCAGCCACTTTTCTCGTGAGTGATGAGCGGAGCCACTCCTCTTGAGAATAACCCGCCTAACATGGAAGATACGGAAAGCCCTAGTTGATACATGAGCTATTCGAGCATACAGAACAAGATATTTATTTGATGGTTTAGAGTTTGGCACATACAAATTTACTTGGAACGGCAGGTAGATACCGTATATAGGTAGGTATGGTGGACTCATATGGAATAACTTTGGGGTTTATGGGATTGGATACACAAGCAGTATTCCCGCTTAGTACAGGTGAAGGCTACAAAAAGACTGGGAAGCGACCAGCTAGAGAGCGACAACAGTCATGAACATGCATTAAAATTAATCAACACCGAATGCAAGCATGAGTAGGATATAATCCACCATGAACATAAATATCGTGAAGGCTATGTTGATTTTGTTTCAACTACATGCGTGAACATGCGCCAAGTCGAGTCACTTAAATCATTCAGAGGAGGATACCACCCTATCATACCACATCACAACCATTTTAATAGCATGTTGGCACGCAAGGTAAACCATTATAAGCTCCTAGCTAATCAAGCATGGCATAAGAAACTATGATCTCTAGTTGTCATTGCAAACATGTTTATTCATAATAGGCTGAATCAAGAACGATGAACTAATCATATTTACAAAAACAAAAGAGGTCGAGTTCATACCAGCTTTTCTCATCTCAGTCAGTCCATCATATATCGTCATAATTGCCTTTCACTTGCACGACCGAACAATGTGAACAATAATAATAGTGCACGTGCATTGGACTAAGCTGGAATCTGCGAGCATTCAATAAACAGGAGAAGACAAGGCAATATGGGCTCTTTTGTCAGATCAACAATAATGCATATAAGAGCCACTTCATCAATTTAATTATGGTCTTCTCCTATCGACCCCCAAAGAAAAGAAAATAAATAAAACTATTTACCCGGGAAAGCTCCCAACAAGCAAAAAGAAGAACTTGAAATCTTTTTGGGTTTTCTTTTTAATTACTACTACAAGCATGGAAATTAAAACTAGCTAAAAGCTACAACTAAATTTTTTGGTTTTTCTTAATGCTTATTAAACACACAAGAAGAAAGCATAAAAGGAAAATAAACTAGCATGGATGATACAATGAAAAAGTATGAGCACCGACATCTAGCAATGAGTGTGTGAACATAAATGTAATGTCGGTGGGAAATACGTACTCCCCCAAGCTTAGGCTTTTGGCCTAAGTTGGTCTATGTTCACGGCTGGCCTGGCGGATATCCATAATAATAGTTGGGGTCGTACTGCGAAGAAGAAGACTCTGATTGCCACTGGTTGGCAATCATCTCCGGATCCCACTGGTAATTAGATTGTCATGGAGGATCAACTTGTGGTTTTGCTCTAGCTCTGTGGCTGATGTAGGGTTCCGGTAGGTGTGAATATCCTCCGGTGAGACGAGGTACTGGCCTGTAGATAAATCAAACTAGGAAGGGGCAGGCAGGGTAATAGTCTCCGGATGACGTTTATCAAAGAGCAGTTTGTATTTAAATTCCCCTTCCCTATTCTTTATAATGAAATCATGTGCTACCATAATCTTATAATATCAATAAACACGCGGCAGCAATTTTTCTTCCTTCTCATAATGCCTAATAGGTATGTTAAAATGTGCAGCTAGGCGTGAAGCATAGATACCACCAAAAATGGGACCCTTTGTACGGTTCAGACTTAACCGTTTAGCAATAATACTGCCCATACTCACAGAGTTATCACAGAATAAACCGTGGAACAAAATAATAATATCAGGAACACTAAAGTTTCCATAGTTTCCGCGACCAATTAAGCGATGACTAGCAAATATTGCAAAGTATCGTAAAACAAGAAAATGTATGCTAGTTATTCATGCATCGAAAACCTTCCTCGTTTCCCCTACAGTGATGGTATCAATAAACCCATCCACATCATCACGATGTGGTTCCTCTATTTTTCCCTCGAAAGGGATCAAACAAACCCGACAAAAATCATAAAGTGACATCTTCTTAACCACATCATATAAATGAAACTCTACTGAAGGAGGTGATTCCCTAGGATAATAGTAGAAGTTTTGCACAAAAGTATTGGTGAGTAAGAGATATTGTTCTCGCTGGTCATGGAGGAAGTCGGTGAGGCCTGCATTCTTAGCCAATTCATAAAAATCCTCATAAATCCCTGTGGCTCTCAAGAAATCATCGGAGGGCCATTCAAACGGCCTAACCTCCGCGGTGCGAGGCAAATTATATTTAGGCTTCATTGCTTCTTCATTTTGCCTTTCCTTCAAGCTTCGGCTCGATGAGCCCCTCAAAAATTTCTTCATTATTCTCTGAAAAAATCTGAAATTTTTAGTAACTTCAAAATGAAAGTAAGCCAAACTCAATAATATTGATAGCAACTACTCCTACAAGTGCCTAGAGCCTATATCATGCATCAAAAATACTTGGAACCATATAAATTTGACATGCAAGCTCAAGAACATGGTCACCTAGGCAGCACAAATTTGCAATGAATAAAGCACTAGAACAAAAACTAATTGGACCAATGGAGGAGTCACATACCAAGGAACAATCTCCCCAAGCAGTTTTGTGAGAGGTGCTTTGAGCAAGGAGATCGAAATTGGCAGCAAAATGAGCTTGGACTCGGGTTTGAGCTGGATATTTGTGTTTGTGGGTGGAAGAAGGAGTGTGTGGGTGAAAGGATAAGTGGAGGAGGGCCACCGTGGGCCCACGAGGCAGGGGGCGCGCTCCTGACCCTCGTGGCCAGGTGCCAGCTCCTCCTACTATGTTCTCAGTGCCAAATATTCTCAATTACTTTAGAAAAAATCATATTTGAATTTCAGGGCATTTGGAGAACTTTTATTCTTGGGGTATTTTTATATTGCACGGATAGTTCAGATAACAGACAGAAAAATGCTATTTTATTTTATTCAATATAATAATAGAAAGTAAGAGTAGGGTACAGAAGGTTGTGCCTTCTAGTTTCATCCATCTCATGCTCATCAAAAGGAATCCACTAACAAGGTTCATCAAGTCTTGTTAACAAACTCATTTCGAATAACATGGAACCGGAGAAATTTCGAATAACACTATGTTACCTCAACGAGGATATGTACATCCCCAATAATAAGAATATCATATTTCTTCCTGACACTAGGAAGAGGAAATTAAAAACCTCCAAATATAATCGATGGAATTTTTCCAATAGAGTTGATACTATGAACTTGAGGTTGTTTCCTTGGAAAGTGTACCGTATGCTCATTACCATTAACATGAAAAGTGACATTGCCTTTAGTGCAATCAATAACAGCCCCTGCACTGTTCAAAAAGGGTCTTCCAAGAATAATAGACATACTATCGTCCTCGGGAATATCAAGAATAACAAAGTCCGTTAAAATAGTAACATTTGCAACTACAACAGGCACATCCTCACAAATACCGACAGGTATAGCAGTTGATTTATCAGCCTATTGCAAAGATATTTCAGTAGGTGTCAACTTATTCAAATCAAGTCTACGATATAAAGAGAGAGGCATAACACTAACACCGTGTCCAAGATCACATAAAGCAGTTTTAACATAGTTACTTTTAATAGAGCATGGTATAGTGGGTACTCCTGGATCTCCAAGTTTCTTTGGTATTCCACCCTTAAAAGTATAATTAGTAAGCATGGTGGAAATTTCAGCTTTCGGTATCTTTCTCTTATTTGTAACAATTTCTTTCGTGTACTTAGCATAAGGATTCATTTTAAGCATATCAGTTAATCGCATACACAAAAAGATAGGTCTAATCATTTCAGCAAAGCGCTCAAAATCCTCATCATCCTTTTTCTTGGATGGTTTGGGAGGAAAAGGCATGGGTTTCTCAACCCAAGGCTCTCTTTCCTTACCATGTTTCCTAGAAACAAAGTCTTTCTTATCATAACGTTGATTCTTTGATTGTGGGTTATCAAGATCAACAGCAGGTTCAATTTCTATATCATTATCATTACTAGGTTGAGCATCATCATGAACATTATCATTAACATTATCACTAGTTTCAGGTTCATTACCAGATTGTGTTTCAGCATCAGAAATAGAAATATCATTTGGATTCTCAGGTGTTTCAGCAATAGGTTCACTAGAAGCATGCAAAGTCCTATAATTTTTCTTTTTCTTCCTATTAGAAGGACTAGGTGCATCTACATTATATCTCTGAGAATCTTGCTCAATTCTCTTAGGGTGGCCACTCTAACAGCATAATCATTATTCTTACTATTCAATTCATTTAGCAAATCATTTTGAGCTTTAAGTACTTGTTCTACTTGAGTGGTAACCATAGAAGCATGTTTGCTAATAAGTTTAAGTTCACCTTTGACATTAGCCATATAATCACCCAAGTGTTCAAGCATATTTGAATTGTATTTCAATTGTCTACCAAAATAAGCATTGAAGTCTTCTTGCTTAACCATAAATTTATCAAACTCATCTAAGCATGGGCTAGCAAACTTAGTAAATGGGATTTCAGCTTTATCATATCTATAGAGAGAATTTACCTTTACTACCTGTGTAGGGTTATCAAGACCATGAGTTTCTTCAATAGGTGGAGGATTAAGATCATGTATTTCTTCATCAGGCGGTAAATTGATACCGTGTATTTCTTCTATAGGGGGTAAATTCTTAACATCTTTAGCTTTAATACCTTTTTCTTTCATACATTTCTTTGCTTCTTGCATATCTTCAGGACTGAGAAATAGAACACCCCTCTTCTTCGGAGTTGGTTTAGGAATAGGCTCAGGAGTTGGTTCAGGAACTGGTTCAGAAAGTGTCCAATTATTTTCATTTGTCAACATATTATTCAATAGAAGTTCAGCTTAATCCGACGTTCTTTCCCTGAAAATAGAACCAGCACAACTATCCAGGTAATCTCTGGAGGCATTGGTTAGTCCATTATAAAAGGTATCAAGTATTTCATTTTTCTTAAGAGGATGATCAGGCAAAGCATTAAGTAATTGGAGAAGCCTCCCCCAATCTTGTGGGAGACTCTCTTCTTCAATTTGCACAAAATTATATATATCCCTTAAAGCAGCTTGTTTCTTATGAGCAGGGAAATATTTAGCAGAGAAGTAATAAATCATATCCTGGGGACTACACACACAACCAGGATCAAGAGAATTAAACCATATCTTGGAAATATTTTAAGGAAATAAAAGTAGCGAGTTTTGTCATCATTAGTGAACAGGGCAGCTATATCATTTAATTTAGTAAGATGCGCCACAACATTTTCAGATTCATAGCCATGAAAAGGATCAGATTCAACCAAAGTAATTATATCAGGATCAACAGAGAATTCATAATCCTTATCAGTAACAAAGATAGGTGAAGTAGCAAAGGCAGGGTCAGGTTTCATCCTAGCATTTAGAGATTGTTTATTCCATTTAGCTAATAACCTCTTAAGTTCATAACTATCTTTGCAAGCTAAAATAGCTAAAGAAGCTTCTTTATCAAAAACATAACCCTTAGGAATAATGGGGAAGTCTTCATCATCGCTTTCATCAGTATTATCAGATTCAATATTTTCACTCTCTCTAACCCTAGCAAGTTGTTCATCAAGAAATTCACCAAGTGGCACAGTAGTATCCAGCATAGAAGTAGTTTCATCATAAGTATCATGCATAGCAGAAGTGGCATCATCAATAACATGCGACATATCGGAACGAATAGCAGAAGCAGGTTTAGGTGTCGCAAGCTTACTCAAAATAGAAGGTGAATCAAGTGCAGAGCTAGATGGCAGTTCCTTACCTCCCCTCGTAGTTGAGGGATAAATCTTGGTTTTTGGATCTCTCAAGTTCTTCATAATGATAAGCAGATATAAATCCCAAGTGACTCAAAGAATAGAGATATGCTCCCCGGCAACGGTGCCAGAAAATAGTCTTGATAACCCACAAGTATAGGGGATCACAACAGTTTTTGAGGGTAGAGTATTCAACCCAAATTTATTGATTCGACAGAAGGGGAGCCAAAGAATAATCTCAAGTATTAGTAGCTGAGTTGTCAATTCAACCACACCTGGAAACTTAATATTTGCAGCAAAGTGTTTAGTAGAAAGTAATATGATAGCAGTGGTAACGGTAGCAAAAGATAATTATAGCAAAATTAATGTTTTTTGTATTTTGTAGTGATTGTAACAGTAGCAACGGAAAAGTAAATAAGTGAAGAACAATATATGGAAAGCTCATAGGCAATGGATCAGTGATGGAGAATTATGCTGGATGTGGTTCATCATGTAACAGTCATAACCTAGGGTGACACAGAGCTAGCTCCAATTCATCAATGTAATGTAGGCATGTATTCCGAATATAGTGATACGTGCTTATGGAAAAGAACTTGCATGATATCTTTTGTCATACCCTCCCGTGGCAGCGGGGTCCTAGAGGAAACTAAGGGATATTAAGGCCTCCTTTTAATGAAGTACCGGAACAAAGCACTAACACATAGTGAATACATGAACTCCTCAAACTACGGTCATCACCGGTAAGTATCCCGATTATTGTCACTTCGGGGTTAATAGATCATAACACATAATAGGTGACTATAGACTTGTAAGATAGGATCAAGAACTCTCATATATTGATGAAAACATAATAGGTTCAGATATGAAATCATGGCACTCGGGCCCTAGTGACAAGCATTAAGCATAGCAAAGTCATAGCAACATCAATCTCAGAACATAGTGGATAGTAGGGATCAAACCCTAACAAAACTAACTCGATTACATTATAGATCTCATCCAACCCATCACCGTCCAGCAAGCCTATGATGGAATTACTCACGCACGGCGGTGAGAATCATGAAATTGGTGATGGAGGATGGTTGATGATGACGATGGCGACGGATTCCCTTCTCCGGAGCCCCGAACGGACTCCAGATCAGCCCTCCCGAGAGGTTTTAGGGCTTGGCGGCGGCTCCGTATCGTAAAACACGATGAATTCTTCTCTCTGTTTTTTCTCTCCGAAAGCAAATATATAGAGTTGGAGTTGAGGTCGAAGGAGCTCCAGGGGCCCACGAGGTAGGGGGCGCGCCCTAGGGGGGCAGCCGCGCCCCCCACCCTCGTGGACAGGAGGTGGGCCCCCTGGTCTTCAGCTTTTGCAAGGATTTTTTATTATTTTTGAATAGATGTTCTGTGAAGTTTCAGGTCATTCTGAGAACTTTTGTTTCTAGACATAAATAACACCATGGCAATTCTGCTGAAAACAGCGTTAGTCCGGGATAGTTCCATTCAAATCATGGAAGTTAGTGTCCAAAACAAGGGCAAAAGTGTTTGGAAAAATAGATACGACGGAGACGTATCAGCAACCTACGAGAGTGAGATCTGATAGATATGATAAGATAATGTTTTTGGTATTTTTATGATAAAGAGAAATAAAGATGCCAGTAAAATAAATGGCAAAGGAAATAACTAAGTATATATTGGAAGATTAATATGATGGAAAATAGACCCGGGGGCCATAGGTTTCACTAGAGGCTTCTCTCAAGAGCATAAGTATTAAGGTGGGTGAACAAATTACTGTTGAGCAACTGACATAATTGAGCATAGTTATGAGAATATCTAGGTATGATCATGTATATAGGCATCATGTCCGATAAAAGTAGACCGACTCCTGCCTGCATCTACTACTATTACTCCACACATCGACCGCTATCCAGCATGCATCTAGAGTATTAAGTTCAAGAGAACAGAGTAACACTTTAAGCAAGATGACATGATGTAGAGGGATAAACTCATGGAATATGATATAAACCCCATCTTGTTATCCTCGATGGCAACAATACAATATGTGCCTTGCTGCCCCTACTGTCACTTTGAAAGGACACCGCAAGATTGAACCCAAAGCTAAGCACTTCTCCCATTGCAAGAAAGATCAATCTAGTAGGCCAAACCAAACTAATAATTCCAAGAGACTTGCAAAGATAACCAATCATACATAAAAGAATTCAGAGAAGATTCAAATATTGTTCATAGATAAACTTGATCATAAACCCACAATTCATCAGTCTCAACAAACACACTGCAAAAGAAGATTACATCGAATAGATCTCCACAAGAGAGGGGGAGAACTTTGTATTGAGATCCAAAAAGAGAGAAGAAGACATCCAGATAATAACTATGGACCCGAAGGTCTGAAGTAAACTACTCACACTTCATCGGAGAGGCTATGGTGTTGATGTAGAGGCCCTCCATGATCGATACCCCCTCCGGTGGAGCTCCGGAAAAGGCCCTAAGATGGGATCTCATGGATAAAGAAAGTTACGGTGGTGGAATTAGGGTTTTGGCTGCGTATCTGGTAGTTTGGGGGTATGTAGGTATATATAGGAGGAAGGAGTACGTCGGTGGAGCAACGTGGGCCCCACGAGGGTGGAGGGCGCGCTTGGGGGATAGGCGCGCCCCCCTACCTCGTGCCTTCCTGGTTGATTGCTTGACGTAGGGTCCAAGTCCTCTGGATCAAGTTCGTTCCGAAAATCACGTTCCCGAAGGTTTCATTCCATTTGGACTCCGTTTGATATTCTTTTTCTGCGAAACTCTGAAATAGGCAAAAAAACAGTAATTCTAGGTTGGGCCTCCGGTTAATAGGTTAGTCCCAAAAATAATATAGAAGTGTATAATAAAGCCCAATAATGTCCAAAACAGGATATAATATAGCATGGAACAATAAAAAATTATAGATATGTTGGAGACATATCAAGCATCCCCAAGCTTAATTCCTGCTCGTCCTCGAGTAGGTAAATGATAAAAACAAAATTTTTGATGTGGAATGCTACTTGGCATAATTTCAATGTAATTCTCTTAATTGTGGTATGAATATTTAGGTCAGAAAGATTCAAGACAAAAGTTCAATATTGACATAGAAATAATAATACTTCAAGCATACTAACTAAGCAATTATGTCTCTTAAAAATAACATGGCCAAAGAAAGGTATCCCTACAAAATCATATAGTTTGGTATGCTCCAGCTTCACCACACAAAGTATTCAAATCACGCACAACCACGATGACCAGCCAAGCAATTGTTTCATACTTTTGGTGTTCTCAAACTTTTTCAATCTTAATGCAATACATGAGCTTGAGCCATGGACATAGCACTATGTGGAATAGAATGGTGGTTGTGGAGAAGACAAAAAGGGAGAAGATAGTCTCACATCAACTAGGCGTATCAATGGGCTATGGAGATTCCCATCAATAGATATCAATGTGAGTGAGTAGGGATTGCCATGCAACGGATGCACTAGATGCTCAACAAAAGAAACTAAGTGGGTGTGCATCCAACTTGCTTGCTCACGAAGACCTAGGGCATTTGAGGAAGCCCATCGTTGGAATATACAAGCCAAGTTCTATAATGAAAAATTCCCAATAGTATATGAAAGTGGTAGCATAGGAGACTCTCTATCATGAAGATCATGGTGCTACTTTGAAGCACAAGTGTGGAAAAAAAGGATAGTAGTATTGCCCCTTTTTATTTATTTACTCTTTTTTGGGCCCTCTTTTTTTTACTTGGCCTTTCTCTTTTTGTTTCTTTTTTTCTTTTTTATTGGGACAATACTCTATGAATGATGATCATCACACTTCTATTTGTTACAACTCAATGATTTCAAGTCGATACTAGAACAAAGTATGACTCTATATGAATACCTCCGGCAGTATATCGGGATAGCAATGATGCATGAGTGACTTATATAAAAGAATTATGAACGGTGGCTTTGCCACAACTAAAATGTCAACTACATGATCATGCGAAAGCAACATGACAACGATGGAGCGTGTCATAGTAAACGGAACGGTTGAAAGTTGCATGGCAATATATCTCAGAATGGCTATGGAAATGCCATGATAGGTAGGTATGGTCGCTGTTTTGAGGAAGGTATATGGTGGGTGTATGATACCGGTGAAAGGTGCGCGGTATTAGAGAGGCTAGCAATGGTGGAAGGGTGAGAGTGCGTATAATCCATGGACTCAACATTAGTCATAAAGAACTCACATACTTATTGCAAAAATCTATTAGTTATCAAAGCAAAGTACTACGCGCATGCTCCTAGGGGAATAGATTGGTAGGAAAAGACCATCGCTCATCCCCGACCACCACTCATAAGGAGGACACTCAATAAATACATCATGCTCCGACTTCTTAACATAACGGTTCACCATACGTGCATGCTACGGGAATCACAAACTTTAACACAAGCATTTCTCAAATTCACAACTACTCAACTAGCACGACTCTAATATCACCATCTCCATATCTCAAAACAATTATCAAGTTTCAAACTTCTCATAGTATTCAACACACTCATAAGAGAATTTTATTATTAATCTTGAATGCCTAACATAATTAAAGCAAATTACCATGCTGTTTTGTAGGACTCTCAAAATAATCTAAGTGAAGCATGAGAGAACAATGGTTTCTATAAAACAAATCTACCAATGTGCTCTAAAGGATATAAGTGAAGCACTAGAGCAAAAACTATATAACTGAAAAGATATAAGTGAAGCACATAGAGTATTCTAACAATTTCCGAATCATGAGTGTCTCTCTCAAAAAGGTGTGTGCAGCAATGATGATTGTGGAAAACTAACAAATAAATACTCAAATAATACAAGACGCTCCAAGGAAAACACATATCATGTGGTAAATAAAAATATAGCTCCAAGTAAAGTTACCGATAGAAGTAGACGAAAGAGGGGATGCCTTCCGGGGCATCCCCAAGCTTTGGCTTTTAGGTGTCCTTATGTAGCGACCAGACCTCAAACGGTCTGATCTCTGTGCTCAGGTGTCAACCCTGGATCAGTAATGCTGACACCACACAGTACTTGAAGGATTTATAAGAGAGTAGCAATCACACACTTATTACATCGAGTGTCTCAATAGACAAATTACTACAGTAAATATGGCTTAAGGCCATCTAATAGTGATAATAGCGGAAGGCTTGGAAGATAAGTGAGTCCATCAACTCCAACGGCATCACTGAGTATAGAACCACGACCTAAAAACTCCTTAATCATCGTCTGAAAAGTCTACAACATTAACATTGCAGCCCGAAACGGGTCAGCACATGGAATATGCTGGCAAGGTAACAAATAGAGAGTAATGGAATGAAACAGCTATACTATATGCATATTTGGCTGGTGGAAAGCTCTATGGTTATAGTTTTGCGTAAAGCCAATTTTTCCCTACTGAAAGGAATAAATTTTATTTAACTATCATGGTAGTTGTTAAACATTGAGAATGGTTGACAGCATCCTCAATCCCAATTAAGCATCATCATTAAACAAAACCCAACAAACTTAAATTTTAGAGTAACATGTTGAGATTCACATGATAATCCAAGTACTAGATACTAAAGATGTCCATAACCGGGGACACGGCTAACCATGATTAGTTTATACACTCTGCAGAGGTTTGCGCACTTTTCCCCACAAGACTCGATCGCCTCCGTTTGGTTTCTCACACTACATGGTGTTTGAGAAGATGGATGACCGAGACACAGTCTTTCAGAAGCGCTAGCACCTTACGATGAATAGACCGTTACACCTACTTTCCCCTACATCTGCTAGTCTACCCTGTAAGAGTTCGCACGACTTAATCAACTATGCTAGAGCCCATAATAGCTTGTGGCTGCACACGGAAGTTTCTAGTATGAAAAATCTCATGATCCCTTTGGGCCTGGGTGGCGGTCCATAAAAAAAACAGGCAATCCTGGAATACCCAGGTACCTCAATCCACCCAGATGTGTGTTTAAGTTGCCACCTTAGATAAACCATTAATTAACAAACTCACATCTGTCATGGATATCACTCACCCAATCCACGTCTACTAGCATAGCATGGCATAATAGGCAAACGTAGAAGTAACTCCCAAAGGTTTGATAATAAACAGGTAATAGGTACTACCTCAACTACTTCCCATCCCACAATTTAATTAGATCCTAATCATGCAATGTTTGAGGATTGATCTAATGCAATAAAACTGGGTAGTAGGAGGTATGATCAAAGTGTTACTTGCCTTGCTAATGATCCGCGAAACCTAGAGATTCGAAGTAACAGGCGGCGCACTCCGGGTATTCTATCGCAGACAAACAAACAAGCATACAATAAGTATTCATCTAATGCACAGGTAAAACTCAAATAAGAGATCTAACCAGAAAGTTCAACTTAAGAACTCCGGTTTGCAAAAAGAATCAAATCAAACGAAGCAACGAAAGTCAAACGGCAAAAGAAACAGTTCGTTTACTATTCTGGATCTAGGGCAATTTTTACATTGGCAAAAACTTGTTTAAGTTGGTTAAACGGATAGAGGGTTTCGAGATGAAACTCCAGGCGCTTGAATCGCCTGATTCCGATAAACGAGCGAAAAGTTATACTAAAACGAAAATCGGATCAGGAATCGCGATCAGAAAAATCACGGATTTAATCCAAGAAAAAGAAAAACGACGAACGTTCGCTAGAACGAACGAATGGACGAACGCTCGCTAATTAAATAAATCGGAAAAACCGATCTATTTAAAAAAACCGAAACTAAAAAAACGACAAAACCGCCGGAAAAACCAAACGGTTTTTCGGAAAAAAAAATTACCGGCAACTCCGGCGGCGGCGGCGGTCGGCGCCGGGGCGGCGGCGGTGGCAGCGGCTGCGAGCGGCGCTAGGGTTCGGGCGGCGGGGCGGCTCGGTGGGCTGCGGGGTCGGGTGCCCCGACTTTTAAAGGCCGGCCCCGGAGGAGTCCGGGCCTAACACGGCCCGTAGGTCGGTTTCGTTTTTTTTAATTATTCCACGCAGAAAAATAAATAAAAGAAATACTAAACGGACTCCAAAAATCCCGAAATAAATTTTGCCGGGCTTCTAAAATCAAGCCGCACCAGGTGAACATTTATTTGGGGCCTAAATGCAATTTTCAAAAACGCACATTTTCCCTAAATTCAAATAAAATAAGAAAAAAACTCCGAAATAAAATCTTATTTGATTTTATTATTAAATCCTCAATATTTCTTTATTTTGGGAAAGTCATTTTATTCCCTCTCTCATATTTTTGTAATAGAAATAATTGATGACAAAATAATTAAAATCAAATGATCCTATTCTCAAAATTTGAGAAAACTCAAATATGAAAATAACGAAATCCCCAACTCTCTCCGTGGGTCCTTGAGTTGCGTAGAATTTCTAGGATCAAACCAAAAGCAAATAAAATTATGATATGCAATGATGATCTAGTGTATAACATTCCAAATTGAAAATTTGGGATGTTACAAACCTACCCCCCTTAAGATGAATCTCGCCCTCGAGATTCGGGTTGGCTAGAAAATAGGTGAGGGTGGTCCTTGAGCAGATCTTCCTCTCGCTCCCAGGTGGCTTCATCCTCCGTGTGGTGGCTCCACTGAACCTTACAAAACTTGATAACCTTGCTGCGGGTGACTCGACTGGCATACTCTAGAATCTTAACTGGTTTCTCCTCATAGGTCAAATCACTGTCCAACTGAATTGCTTCCAGTGGTACTGTGTCTCTCAAGGGTATGTCAGCCATCTCCGCGTGGCACTTCTTCAACTGAGAAACGTGGAACACATGATGAACTCCTGACAATCCTTCGGGCAATTCCAACTTGTAGGCCACTTCTCCCATACGTTCCAATACTCGGTATGGTCCTACAAATCGTGGCACTAACTTTCCCTTAACACCAAAGCGCTTTGTTCCCCGAAGTGGGGATACTCGAAGATAAACTCTGTCTTCGACTTCGTAAACTGTCTCCTTGCGTTTAGAATCTGCATAACTCTTTTGCCTGGATTGAGCTACCTTGAGCCTATCGCGAATCAATTTCACCTTCTGTTCAGACTCCTTAATCAAATCAGGTCCAAACAACTGGCGGTCTCCAACTTCATCCCACGACAACGGTGTTCTGCACCTCCTTCCGTACAAGGCTTCGAAAGGGGCCATCTTTAAACTGGATTGATAGCTATTGTTGTAAGAGAACTCTGCATACGGCAAATTCTCGTCCCAACTAGATCCATAATCTAGCGCACAAGCTCTCAGCATGTCCTCCAAAATCTGATTGACTCTCTCGGTCTGTCCATCTGTCTGTGGATGAAAAGCTGTGCTGAACTCTAGCCTGGTACCCAAAGTTTCGTGCAACTGATTCCAGAACTTTGAGGTAAACTGGGTTCCTCTATCTGATACTATACTCCTCGGAACTCCATGTAAGCATACAATCCTGGTCATGTATATCTTTGCCAACTTAGCACTGGTGTAAGTGGTCTTTACTGGGATGAAATGAGCTACTTTCGTCAACCGATCGACTACAACCCAAATCGAGTCATAGCCTGAACGAGTCCTGGGTAATCCCGTGATAAAATCCATGCCTAACTTATCCCACTTCCATTCGGGTATCGGCAATGGTTGTAGCAATCCTGCTGGCTTCTGATGCTCTGCCTTTACTCTCTGACATACATCACAAACTGCTACATACTCCGCAATATCCTTCTTCATTCCGGTCCACCAGAAAATATCCTTCAAATCCAAATACATCTTGGTATTTCCTGGGTGAATCAAATACGGTGAATCGTGTGCCTCTTGCAGAATCAACCTCCTGATCTCCGGGTCATTGGGCACATAAACATGGTCTTCAAACCATAGGGTCTCGTGCTCATCCTCACAAAATCCTTTAGCCTTCCTTCGCTCATTTTCTCCTTTATAGAGGCAATCTCCTTGTCAGTCTTCTGAGCTTCTCTGATTCTATCCATCAAAGTTGACGGAATCTCCAATGCTGCTACATAGCCTCTCGGAACTATTTCCAAACATAGCTCTCAAAGATTTTCGGCTAACTCCCTTGGTAATTCTCCCGTCATTAGTGTATTGACATGGCTTTTACGGCTCAATGCATCAGCTACTACATTAGCCTTTCCGGGATGGTAATGCAACCTCATATCATAATCCTTGATGAGCTCCAACCATCTCCTTTGTCTGAGGTTTAACTCCTTCTGCGTGAAAATGTATTTCAAACTCTTGTGATCCGTGTACACCTCACAATGATTTCCAATGAGGAAATGTCTCCATGTTTTCAATGCATGCACTACGGCTGCTAACTCCAAATCATGTGTAGCATAATTCAATTCGTGCGGTTTAAGTTGTCTTGAGGCATATGAAACAACTCTCCCTTCCTGCATAAGTACTGCTCCAAGTCCTCGACGTGAAGCGTCGCAATACACATCATAATCCTTGGTCTGGTCTGGCAAAATCAACACTGGTGAAGTAACCAAACGTTTCTTCAACTCCTGGAAACTAGCCTCACACTCCTCGGTCCATATGAACTTGGTATCCTTCTTCAACAACTCAGTCATAGGCTTCACAATCTTTGAGAAATTCTCAATAAATCTCCGGTAGTATCCTGCGAGTCCAAGGAAACTCCGGATCTCGCCAACTGTGGTTGGTGCTTCCCACTTGGTCACGGTATCAACTTTAGTGGGATCTACTGATATACCTTCTCCGGATATAACGTGTCCGAGGAATCCTACTTCCTTCAACCAAAACTCACATTTGCTGAACTTGGCATACAACTGATGTTCTCTGAGCTTCTCAAGTACCAATCGCAAATGTTCCTTATGCTCCTCTTCATTCTTCGAGTAAACCAGGATATCATCGATGAACACCACGACGAACTTATCCAAGAACTCCAAAACACTTTATTCATCATGTTCATAAAATAGGCAGGTGCGTTAGTCAGACCAAATGACATAACGGTATACTCGTACAGCCCATACCTGGTGGTAAAAGCTGTCTTAGGTATATCCTGTTCTCGAATCTTCAACTGGTGGTATCCTGATCGCAGATCGATCTTGGAAAATACCTTAGCTCCTTGCAATCGATCAAACAGATCATTGATCATTGGTAGTGGGTACTTGTTCTTGATCGTTACTTCATTCAACCCACGATAGTCAACAACCATCCTTAACGATCCATCCTTTTTCTCCACTAGAAGTACTGGTGATCCCCAAGGCGACGAACTTGGGCGAATATAACCTTTATCCAGTAACTCCTTAATCTGCTTCTTAATCTCCACCAAATCCTTTGCAGGCATCCTGTATGGTCTCTTTGATATTGGCCCTGTGCCTGGCAATAGCTCAATCAAAAACTCAATATCTCTATCCGGTGGCATGCCTGGCAACTCTTCTGGAAATACTTCAGGGAAATCCCTTACCACTGGTACTTCCTCCTGCACAACTCCTGTTAAACAATTTACTTGAGTCCCTTTTGGCACATGTCGGGATACATACTTGATCCTTCTCCCTTCTGGGGTGGTAAGCAAAATTGTCTTACTAGCGCAATCGATGTTTCCTCCATACATCGACAGCCAATCCATACCCAGAATTACATCCAATCCTTGTGATTCCAAAATGATTAAATCCGAGGGAAACACATGCCTACCTATACTCAATGGCACTTGAAAACATCCTTGACTGGCCATATACTCCGCTCCTGGTGAGCTTACTAGCATAGGTGTTCTAAGAACCTTAGTGGGCAGGTTATACTTATCCACAAATCCCCTTGATATGTATGAATGCGATGCACCAGTATCAAAAAGAACGAGTGCAGTAAATGACTTAACCAAAAACTTACCGATTACTTAATCCGGCTGCTCTTCAACCTCCTCCACGTTAACGTGGTTCACCTGTCCCCTGTTGAAAGGGTTCGGCTTCTTCCCAGAGCTTCCATTGCCATTCTGGCCTTCAGGACATTCATTGGCATAATGTTCGGTCTTCTGGCACTTAAAGCAAGTGACTTGGCTCAGGTCTTTCTTGGCTGGAGTTGATGGGTTGGTATGGTTCTGGCCGTTGCTTCCTCCATTACCATTCTTGGTGCCTTTGTGATTGTGCGAGCTACCTCCTCCATGGGTATGCTGAAAATGTCCTCCCGATCTAGGGGTAAAACGTGGCTTCTGCTGAGCTCCAGAATTGTACTTCCCTTGTCCATACTTCCTCTTGCGGTTCTCAATTTGCTGCTGCTTGCCTTCAATCATAAGAGCACGGTCTACCAACTCCTGGTAGTTGTTGAAGGTTGCTACCATCAACTGCATGCTCAACTCATCATTCAGTCCTTCCAGAAACTTCTCCTGTTTAGCTGCATCCGTAGCAACGTCATCTGGGGCATAACGTGCTAATTTACTAAAGTCCTCCACATACTGGCCAATTGTCCGTCCTCCTTGGCGCAAGTTGCGAAACTCACGCTTCTTCATGGCCATAGCTCCTGCTGAGACATGGGCAGTACGAAAAGCCTACTGAAACTGGTCCCACGTGACAGTGTCGACAGGGAAAGTGGCTGTGAAATTCTCCCACCATGATGCTGCGGGTCCTTCAAGCTGATGTGCGGCAAACTTCACCTTCTCCGCATCTGTGCATCCTGCTGTGGTCAACTCTCTAGCTGTCTTGCGGAGCCAATCATCTGCTACTATCGGCTCGGTGCTACTGGAAAACACCGGCGGATTCAGCCTAAGAAAATGGGCTAAGTGATCAACAGGTGGTGGTGGTGGTGGGTTGTTGTTGTTGTTCCCCTGATTCTGATTCTGGACTAGCAACTGCATCAGTGTGTTCTGTTGCTGGATCAACTGGGTGAGCTCCGGCGGAAAGGTAAATTCGGGGTCACGTCTCAGAGGCATCTGAGGGTTTAGAAAATATGAGATTTAAGAATAGAGGGGGTCTAAAGAGAAAACACTACCCATATGCACATGAGGCAAAAGCAAACAATTCACTTCATTCAATCAAACAAGGGCATACAATCGATTTAACTATCGCAAGAGTGCTCGGACTACTGTATTTACATGGTGGACTACTACTACTGATGAGGTGGTCTACTAGAAATATTCTTCGGTTGCAGACTCCATGATATCTGCTCCGGCTTCATCAACATAGTCATCATCGCTATCATCTGGGTCCGAGTCGGTGTCGTCGATGATGATGTAGTCTTCCGGGCGAATCTCCTTGGGTTCTTCGTCTTCATCTACTGGTGTAGGGCCTCCCATAAATATTCCGATCTTCTTGATCAGATCGTCATTCTTCTCCACCAATACTTCAATTTCTTCTTCATAATCTTCATGTGTAGCCTTGAGTTCTTCCTCCAGTTCCTTGATTCTTGTCTTAGCCTTCTTCAGGTCTATCATGTCGGCGCACATCTGGTTCTCCTGTCGTCGAATGTGCTGGTTTAATTCCTGGATAAAAGCTGCAATTGATCTATCCTTTCTGGTGCCGATCATCTCCCAGTGCTCATCTCGGCGCCCACAAATCTGGTAGATAGTATCCTTGAGATCATTGCGGTAGACTTCTCCAATGCGTCCCTTGGCGATGTGAGCTGCCATGCTCTTTCCTAGACTCCAAGTTGCTGCATCAAAAGAAAACTCTATGGGCTCAGTGACTGGCATGAACGTCCTTCCTGGAACTTGATCTTGAATCATCCAACACTCCTCTTCAGGTAAAGTGGCGTTGTAGGTTCCGGTGAAGCTTGGTACTCCTTTGTTCAGGTATCTAGTGACTTCCTTCAAGTGGCGTCCAAAGGGTGTATCTTCATCCGGTTGCGTGAACTTGTTCCTTGCATCCGCCATCCTAAAGAGTAGAAAAGATGAGAGGTCAGAAGAGAAGAGAGTGAATAGTGCTCTAGGTCTTTTAGCTTAGTGGTCGTGTCCTACAGTCAGCCTGTGCTCTGATACCATCTCTGTAGCGACCAGACCTCAAATGGTCTGATCTCTGTGCTCAGGTGTCATCCCTGGATCAGTAATGCTGACACCACACAGTACTTGAAGGATTTATAACAGAGTAGCAATCACACACTTATTACATCGAGTGTCTCAATAGAGAACTTATTACAGTAAATATGGCTTAAGGTCATCTAATAGCGATAACAGCGAATGGCTTGGAAGATAAGTGAGTCCATCAACTCCAACGGCATCACTAAGTATAGAACCACGACCTAGAAACTCCTTAATCGTCGTCTGAAAAGCCTGCAAAATTAACGTTCCAGCCCAAAACGGGTCAGCACATGGAATATGCTGGCAAGGTAACACATAGAGAGTAATGGACTGAAACAGCTATACTATATGCATATTTGCCTGGTGGAAAGCTCTATGGTTACAGTTTTGCGTAAAGCCAATTTTTCCCTACTGCAAAGGAATAAATTTTATCTAACTATCATGGTAGTTGTTAAACACTGAGAATGGTTGACAGCATCCTCAATCCCAATTAAGCATCATCATTAAACAAAACCCAACAAACTTAAATTTTAGAGTAACATGTTGAGATTCACATGATAATCCAAGTACTAGATACTCAAGATGTCCATAACCGGGGACACGGCTAACCATGATTAGTTTATACACTCTGCAGAGGTTTGCGCACTTTTCCCCACAAGACTCGATCGCCTCCGTTTGGTTTCTCGCACTACATGGTGTTTGAGAAGACGGATGACCGAGACATAGTCTTTCAAAAGCGCTAGCACCTTACGACGGATAGACCGTTACACCTACTTTCCCCTACATCTGCTAGTCTACCCTGTAAGAGTTCGCATGACTCAATCAACTATGCTAGAGCCCATAATAGCTTGTGGCTGCACACGGAAGTTTCTAGTATGAAAAATCTCATGATCCCTTTGGGCCTGGGTGGCGGTCCATAAAAAAAACAGGCAATCCTGGAATACCCAGGTACCTCAATCCACCCAGATGTGTGTTTAAGTTGCCACCTTAGATAAACCATTAATTAAGAAACTCACATCTGTCATGGATATCACTCACCCAATCCACGTATACTAGCATAGCATGGCACAATAGGCAAACGTAGAAGTAACTCCCAAAGGTTTGATAATAAACAGGTAAGAGGTACTACCTAAACTACTTCCCATCCCACAATTTAATTAGATCCTAATCATGCAATGTTTGAGGATTGATCTAATGCAATAAAACTGGGTAGTAGGAGGTATGATCAAAGTGTTACTTGCCTTGCTGATGATCCGTGAAACCTAGAGATTCGAATTAACAGGAGGCGCACTCCGGGTATTCTATCGCAGACAAACAAACAAGCATACAATAAGTATTCATCTAATGCACAGGTAAAACTCAAATAAGAGATCTAACCAGAAAGTTCAACTTAAGAACTCCGGTTTGCAAAAAGAATCAAATCAAACGAAGCAACGAAAGTCAAACAGCAAAAGAAACAGGATTCGTTTACTATTCTGGATCTAGGGCAATTTTGACAGTGGAAAAAACTTGTTTAAGTTGGTTAAACGGATAGAGGGTTTCGAGACGAAACTCCAGGCGCTTGAATCGCCTGATTCCGATAAACGAGCGAAAAGTTATACTAAAACAAAAATCGGATCAGGAATCGCGATCAGAAAAATCGCGGATTTAATCCGAGAAAAAGAAAAACGACGAACGTTCGCTAGAACGAACGAACGGACGAACGCTCGCTAATTAAATAAATCGGAAAAACCGATCTATTTAAAAAAACCAAAACTAAAAAAAGACAAAACCGCCGGAAAAACCGAACGCTTTTTCGGGAAAAAAAATCTACCGGCAACTCCAGTGAGAACTCCGGCGGCGGCGGCGGGGCGGCGGCGGGCGGTGCTAGGGTCCGGGCGGCGGGGCGGCTCGGTGAGCTGTGGGGTCGGGTGCCCCGGCTTTTAAAGGCCGGCCCCGGAGGAGTCCGGGCCTAACACGGCCCGTAGGTCGGTTTCGTTTTTTTTAAATTATTCCGCGCAGAAAAACAAATAAAAGAAATACTAAACGGACTCCAAAATTCCCGAAATAAATTTTCCCGGGCTTCTTAAATCAAGCCGCACCAGGTGAACATTTATTTGGGGCCTAAATGCAATTTTGAAAAACACACATTTTTCCTAAATTCAAATAAAATAAGAAAAAAACTCCGAAATAAAATCTTATTTGATTTTATTATTAAATCCTCAATATTTCTTTATTTTGGGAAAGTCATTTTATTCCCTCTCTCATATTTTTGTAATAGAAATAATTGATGATAAAATAATTAAAATCAAATGATCCTATTCTCAAAATTTGAGAAAACTCAAATATGAAAATAATGAAATCCCCAACTCTCTCCGTGGGTCCTTGAGTTGCGTAGAATTTCTAGGATCAAAGCCAAAAGCAAATAAATTATGATACGCAATGATGATCTAGTGTATAACATTCCAAATTGAAAATTTGGGATGTTACACCTTAGATGTAAACTAAAAGCAAACTCTATACAGGCTCAAGCAAACCATATCATGTGGTGAATAAAATATACCCAAGTAAAGTTACGATAGAAGAAGACGAAAGAGGGGATGCTTGGCATCCAAGCTTGGCTTGTCCATTTACTGGGGTCCATGGCAAAGCTTTACCTTGCAATCTTATAACCATCAAACACACCAAAACATAAACTTCAACAACAAATCAACGAAATGGCTCCATTAGTTGAAAAAAAACAAACACCACTTCAAGGTACTATAATGAACTCATTCTTTATTTATATTGGTGTTAACTACTGTATTCCAACTTCTCTATGGTTTATAACTATTTTACTAGCCATAGATTCATCAAAATAAGCAAACAACACACGAAAAACAAAATCTATCAAAAACAGAACAGTCTGTAGTAATCTGTAGCTAACGCAAGATCTGGAACCCCAAAAATTCTAAAATAAATTTCTGGACGAGGAATTTATCTATTAATCATCTAAAAAAGAATTAACTAAATAGCACTTTCCAAATAAAAATGGCAGCAGTTCTCGTGAGCGCTAAAGTTTCTTTTTTTCACAGCAAGATTAAAAAGACTTTCCCCAAGTCTTCCCAACGGTTCTACTTGGCACAAACACTAATTAAACAAAAAAACACAACCAAAATAGAGGATATATAAATAATTTATTACTGAACAAGAGCAAAAAGCAAGGAATAAAAATAAAATTGGGTTGCCTCCCAACAAGCGCTATCGTTTAACGCCCCTAGCTAGGCATAAAAGCGAGGATAGATCTAGGTATTGCCATCTTTGGAAGGCAATCCATAAGTGGCTCTCATAATAGATTCATAAGGTAATTTAATTTTCTTTCTGGGGAACTATTCCATGCCTTTCCTTAACGGAAATTGGAATCTAATATTCCCTTCCTTCATATCAATAATTGCACCAATCGTTCTAAGGAAAGGTCTACCAGGAATAATAGGACATGAAGGATTGCAATCTATGTCAAGAACAATAAAATCCACGGGCACATAATTCCTATTTGCAACAATAAGAACATAATTAATTCTTCCCACAGGTTTCTTAATAGTGGAATCCGCAAGGTGCAAGTTTAAAGAGTAATCATCAAAATCATGGAAACCTAGCAAATCACACAAAGTCTTTGGAATCGTGGAAACACTAGCACCCAAATCACACAAAGCATAGCATTCATGATCTTTAATATTAATTTTAATAGTAGGTTCCCACTCATCATAAAGTTTTCTAGGGATAGAAACTTCCAACTCAAGTTTTTCTTCATAAGATTGCATCAAAGCATCAACGATATGTTTGGTAAAGGCTTTGTTTTGACTATAAGCATGAGGAGAATTTAGCACGGATTGCAACAATGAAATAAAATCTATCAAAGAGCAATTATCATAATTAAATTCATTGAAATCCAAAATAGTGGGTTCATTAATATCTAAAGTTTTGACTTCTTCAATCCCACTTTTAACAATTTTAGCATCAGGATCTAAAGACTCCGAATTTTTGGAATGCCTTCTAGGTAAAGGTTGATCATATTCAGTCCCATCATTATCAAGATTCATATTACAAAACAAAGATTTAATAGGGGACACATCAATAACTTTTAGATCTTCATCTTTGTTTTCCAAAAAAATTCCGGCTTAGCGGCCATCTTATTAACTAAGGTGGCTTGCTTATCCGAAACTTCGGCTATTAACTTCTCAATATGAGCAATCTGAGATTTCAAACCATCAAATTCTTTAGAAATATCATAGAGCTCTTTATTCATATAACCCATAAAGATTTTTTTGTTCTTTAAGCTCATTTCTAAAGAAATTATTATGCTCAAATTGTAAGACCATAAAGCTCCTAACGTTACTTTCGATCTCTTCTAACCTTTTAAGGTGGAGATCACCAAATCTAGATAGAGTCATCGTGACAAGCAAGCAATCCAACACACAAGAAAACAAGAGACGATCAAAAAGAGGCGAATAGAGAAAGAGAGGGAGGATGGAGAGAGAGAGAGGGCGAATAAAATGGCAACGGTGAAGTGGGGGAGAGGAAAACAAGAGGCAAATGGCAAATAATGTAATGCGGGAGATAATGGTTTGTGATGGGTACTTGGTATGTTGACTTTTGCGTAGACTCCCCGGCAATGGCGCCGGAAATCCTTCTTGCTACCTCTTGAGCACTGCGTTGGTTTTCCCTTGAAGAGGAAAGGGTGATGTAGCAAAGCAGCGTAAGTATTTCCCTTAGTTTTTGAGAACCAAGGTATCAATCCAGTAGGAGGCCACGCACGAGTCCCTCGCACCTACATAAACAAATAAACTCCTCGCAATCAACACAATAAAGGGGTTATCAATCCCTTCATAGTCACCGACGAGAGTGAGATCTGATAGATATGATAAGATAATATTTTTGGTATTTTTATGATAAAGATAAATAAAGATGCAAGTAAAATAAATGGCAAAGGAAATAACAAATTATTGGAATATTAATATGATGGAAAATAGACCCCGGGGCCATATGTTTCACTAGAGGCTTCTCTCGAGACCATAAGTATTATGGTGGGTGAACAAATTACTGTTGAGCAATTGACAGAATTGAGCATAGTTATGAGAATATCTAGGTATGATCATGTATATAGGCATCACGTCCGAGACAAGTAGACCGACTCCTGCCTACATCTACTACTATTACTCCATACATCGACCGCTATCCAGCATGCATCTAGAGTATTAAGTTCAAGAGAACAGAGTAACGCTTTAAGCAAGATGACATGATGTAGAGGGATAAACTCATGCAATATGATATAAACCCCATCTTGTTATCCTCGATGGCAACAATACAATATGTGCCTTGCTGCCCCTACTATCACTGGGAAAGGACACCGCAAGATTGAACCCAAAGCTAAGCACTTCTCCCATTGCAAGAAAGATCAATCTAGTAGGCCAAACCAAACTGATAATTCAAAGAGACTTGGAAAGATAACCAATCATCCATAAAAGAATTCAGAGAAGATTCAAATATTGTTCATAGCTAAACTTGATCATACACTCACAATTCATCGGTCTCAACAAACACACCGCAAAAGAAGATTACATCGAATAGATCTCCACAAGGGAGGGGGAGAACTTTGTATTGAGATCCAAAAAGAGAGAAGAAGCCATCTAGCTAATAACTATGGACCCGAAGGTCTGAAGTAAACTACTCACACTTCATCGGAGAGGCTATGGTGTTGATGTAGAGGCCCTCCGTGATCGATACCCCCTCCGGCGGAGCTCCGAAAAAGGCCCCAAGATGGGATCTCGTGGATACAGAAAGTTACGGTGTTGGAATTAGGGTTTTGCCTCTGTATCTGTTAGTTTGGGGGTACATGGCTATATATAGGAGGAAGGAGTACGTCGGTGGAGCAACATGGGCCCCACGAGGGTGGAGGGCGCGCCTGCGGGGGTAGGCGCGCACCCTACCTCGTGCCTTCCAGGTTGATTGCTTGACGTAGTGTCCAAGTCCTCTGGATCATGTTCATTCCGAAAATCACGTTCCCGAAGGTTTCATTCTGTTAGGACTCCATTTGATATTCTTTTTCTGCGAAACTCTGAAATAGGCAAAAAACTACAATTCTGGGCTGGGCCTCCGGTTAATAGGTTAGTCCCGAAAATAATATAAAAGTGTATAGTAAAGCCCAATAATGTCCAACACAGGATATAATATAGCATGGAACAATAAAAAATTACGTTGGAGACGTATCACTATCGTAGCATTTTTGATAAGTAAGAGTGTCGAACCCAACGAGGAGCAGAAGGAAATGATAAGCGGTTTTCAGCAAGGTATTCTCTGCAAGCACTGAAATTATCGGTAACAGATAGTTTTGTGATAAGGTAATTTATAACGGGTAACAAGTAATAAAAGTAAATAAGGTGCAGCAAGATTGCCCAATCCTTTTTGTAGCAAAGGACAAGCCTGGACAAACTCTGATATAAAGGAAAGCCCTCTAGAGGACACATGGGAATTATCGTCAAGCTAGTTTTCATCACACTCATATGAGTCGCGTTCGGTACTTTGATAATTTGATATGTGGGTGGACTGGTGCTTGGGTACTGTCCTTCCTTGGACAAGCATCCCACTTATGATTAACCCCTATTGCAAGCATCCGCAACTACAACAGAAGTATTAAGGTAAACCTAACCGTAGCATGAAACATATGGATCCAAATCAGCCCCTTACAAAGCAATGCATAAACTAGGGTTTAAGCTTATGTCACTCTAGCAACCTATCATCTACTTATTACTTGCCTTCCTCTATGCCAAAACAATGGTGAAGTGTCATGTAGTCGACATTCACAGGACACCGCTAGAGGAAAGACAACATACATCTCATC
This sequence comes from Triticum aestivum, assembly GCF_018294505.1. Taxonomy (NCBI): domain Eukaryota; kingdom Viridiplantae; phylum Streptophyta; class Magnoliopsida; order Poales; family Poaceae; genus Triticum; species Triticum aestivum. The sequence goes on from NC_057800.1 coordinate 301,676,586, forward strand.
AAAATATCGAACGAATACCAAATTCACATGACTACTTATAGCAAGACTTCTCCCATGTCCTCAGGACCAAACGTAACTACTCACAAAGCATATTCATGCTCATAATCAAAGGGGTATTAATATACATAATGGATCTGAACATATGATCTTCCACCAAGTAAACCAACTATTGTTAACTACAAGGAGTAATCAACACTACTAGCAACCCACAGGTACCAATCTGAGGTTTGGATACAAATATTGGATACAAGATATGAACTAGGGTTTGAGACGAGATGGTGCTGGTGAAGATGTTGATGGAGATTCACCCCCTCCCAGTGAGAGGATCATCGGTCATGACGATGGTGATGATTTACTACTCCCGGAGGGAAGTTTCCCCGGCAGAACAGCTCCGCCGGAGCCCTAGATTAGTTGCGCCAAGGTTCCGCCTCGTGGCGGCGGAGTTTCGTCCCGTGAGCTAGCTTATGATTTTTTTCCTGGACGAAAGACTTCATATATCCAAAGATGGGCATCAGAGGGCTGACAGGGGGCCCACGAGGCAGGGGCGCGCGCCCAGGGGGGTAGGGCGCGCCCCCACCCTCGTGGATGTGGGTGGCCCCCCTCTGGTACTTCTTTCGCCAAATATTTTTTATATATTCTGAAATGTGCTCCCGTGAAGTTTCAAGACTTTTGGAGTTGTGAAGAGTAGGTCTCTAATATTTTCTCCTTTTCCAGCCCAGAATTCCAGCTGCCGGCATTCCCCCTCTTCATGAAAACCTTGTAAAATAAGAGAGAATAGGCATAAGTATTGTGATATAATGTGTAATAATAGCACATATATAATGCAATAAATATTGATATGTAAGCATGGACGTATCATCCGCCTGGCTCCAGTCGTCATGGCTTGCATCACAGGAACCTGGCGAGGTGTCCCTTGCCTTGATCTCTCAGCCCCCTGTGAGCTAGCCTGGTGAGACCACCCCTGAGGAGGTCTTGCGTCGTCCGCCTCGCGAGGCTTGGCCCCTCGTGAGGGTCTTGAGTGTTTGCTGGTGCAGATGGGCCGTACAGGGTCGCTGGGGGAGCCACACCACGGGCCGCAGGCAGGCAAGTCTGGGGACCCCCGTTCCCAGAACACCGACATCGTCCAAAGCTTGCTTCTGAACGAGGCCCTGGACCTAATGGATCTCTTGCCATTATAGAGGAATTACTTCTGAACTACACTCAGCCCAGACTAGCGGCTGAGAGCGGGGAATTTAATGTCCCACCCACCACCCACTCCACAGCCACTGTCGAAGATTTAACCGACATACTGGACTACGCCTCTGAAGACATCGACAACATGGACGACAATGCCGGAGACGATCAAGGCCAAGACCAGCCATTTACCGGGTGTTGGACGGCCACCTCCACATATGACATTTATATAGTGGGCACACCCAAAGAGGATGATTACGACGGCAGGAAGGATCTGGTTGAGGATAAGCCTGCTCAAGCACCTCCAAAGCATCGACGCCAGCGACGCCGTTCAAAATCGTGTCATGGCAAAGACAGCAACACCAGCACTAGAAATGATAACACTCCAAAGGATGCCGGAGACCCCGAAGCCCCCGTCGAGCCCACATCCGAGCAGGATGATGTGGAGGAGGGGCAGGTTAACACTGACGATCTGATTGGGAACGAGGACTTGGAGGGTAGTAACTATCTACCACTCGTGAGGACGATGTCAGCCTTGGCAACAAAGACTTCATCGTGCCAGAGGAACCCCTCGAGCAGGAGCGCTTTAAGTGCCAACTAATCGCCACTGCAAGAAACCTAAAAAAGCAGCAGCAGTGGCTCCAAGCCGAACATGATACACTCAACGATAGATGGACTCAGGTCCTAGCCGCCGAAGAATATGGCCCTCTGCGCCTAACAAAGAGTTATCCGAATCGTTGGATATTACCAAAATTTGACGACGAGGTCGTTGAGCCCATACCATTAAGACACCACCGTGCTGATAAACCAGACCGGCCACCACGCGGGCGAGATGAAGCAGCAACGTACGCCGAACACCAACCCGCACCGCCTCGCCGCAGAGGCGGAGAGATAGCGGCTCAAGGATACACCTACGACCTACAGCAGGACCTGGACAATAGAGCAAGCCAAGCCGGATGAATCTATGGATCAAGGGGGCATGCCCCAATGCGAGAAGATGGCCATCAGGCTTGGTACGATAGGCACAACTTCACACCGGCCGAAAACCGCATACAGACGTCATCCGAACTCCGTCGAGACGTCACCAGATATAGAGGCGCCGCACACCCCCTATGCTTTAACGATGAGGTAATGGAGCATGAGTTCCCAGAAGGGTTCAAACCCGTAAACATCGAATCATACGACGGCATGACAGATCCCGCAGTATGGATCAAAGATTTCCTTCTCCATATCCACATGGCCCGCGGTGACAATCTCCATGCCATCAAATACGACACTTGCTAAATAGCCTCCCAGAGAACTCCATTGGTAGCTGGGAGGACCTGGAAGATGCCTTTAGAGACAACTTCCAAGGTACCTGTGTCCGGCCTCCGGACGCTGATGACCTCAGTCACATAGTCCAGGAACCCGAACAATTAGCCCAGAAACTCTGGACCAGGTTCTTAATTAAAAAGAACCAAATTGTCGACTGTCCGGACACCGAAGCCCTCGCGGCCTTTAAACACAGCATCCGCGATGAGTGGCTCGCCCAACACCTCGGCCAAGAAAAACTAAAGTCCATGGCAGCCCTCACCGCCCTTATGACCTGCTTTTGCACGGGAGAAGATAGTTGGCTCACTCGTAGAAGCAACAGCACCAGCAACCCTGGCACCTCTGAAGCCAAAGACGACAACAACAGGCCATGGCGCAATGAACACAAGTGTCGAATCAACACCGGATTCAGTGGTTCTAAACCCGGTCAGCGGAAGAAAGCATTCAAAGGAAACAAAGATGGTCCATCTAGTCTAGACCGAATACTAAATTGGCCCTGCCAGATTCATGGCACCCCTAACAAGCCTGCCAATCATACCAACAGAGATTGTTAGGTCTTCAAGCAGGCCGGTAAGCTAAACACTGGGCATAAGGTGAAAGGTCCGCCGAGCGAGGACGACGATGAAGAACCTCACCCACCGAACAAAGGGGGACAGAAGAAATTTCCCCCCGAGGTCAAAACGGTGAATATGGTATACGTCACTCGAATCCCCAAGCGGGAGCGCAAGCGCGCATTAAGGGACGTCTATGCCATAGAGCTAGTCGCCCCAAAATTCAACCCCTGGTCAGCCTGTCCGATCACTTTTGATCGCAGAGACCATCCGACCAGTATCCATCATGGAGGTTAAGCAGCATTGGTCCTCGACCTAATTATCGACAGATTCCATCTCACGCAAGTCCTTATGGACAGCGGCAACAATCTTAACCTGCTTTATCCGGACACTGTCCGCAAAATGGGTATTGATCCATCAAGAATCAAGCCCACCAAAACGACCTTCAAAGGAGTAATACCTGGCGTAGAGGCTTGCTGCACAGGGTCGATAATGCTGGAGGTAGTCTTCGGCTCACTGGATAATTTCTGAAGCGAAGACTTGATCTTCGACATCGTCCCTTTCTGCAGTGGCCATCATGCACTGCTCGGACGAACCGCGTTCGCCCGCTTCAATGCGGTCCCGCATTATGCTTATCTAAAGCTCAAGATGCCTAGACCACACGGCGTTATAACAGTCAATGGAAACATGGAGCGCTCTCTCCGTACTGAGGAGTACACTGCGGCCCTCGCAGCTGAAGTACAGGGTGGCCTTATCAAGCCGAATACTACATCGGCAGTCAAGCCACATGACACTGTCAAACGAGTCCGGTCTACCATCTAGAATGACAGTCCGGCTCGTCAAGAGCTAGATTAGCAATTCAGCCTCCGTCCTAGGCCCAACTAGATTGTGGCATATGTACCGCACGTACATAATTACGCACTAAAGATACCATGGCCAAGGATGGAGGCATATTAAAGTCCACAATACGGCTCGATCCTAACTGGACCCTCATATTCTTCCTTTCTGTTTCCTATTTTTATTTTTCCAGGATTCTTTACAACCCACATAACTTTTCAATGGTACCAAGGGCCTTTTTCCAGGCCCCTTAAGTGTACTCGATCGTCCATCCTCTCAAAGGATCACACATCAAGGCGAAAACCAGCGCAGACGTGCGACAGAGTATCCAAAGGATCTTCAAGATCACCTTTTCATTTCTCAGGACCTGTATACAGCTTTCCCTTGTTCTCGGCATGTAATATAGCTTCGAGGCCAATGGCATCCTTTGTTAAAATACGTCTTGACGTATCAATCAGACTATAATGGAAACAATTTTCGCCCAACCTATTCGGTCTTGGCTTATCTCCTAATCTGTATTCCCTCTTTTCGTCTGATTGTCATGTACACCTTGGCACGACTTAAATCGCCAGGGGCTCTATCCAGCCACACATATTTTTCAAAAAATAAGTCTGAACACTTTTCTAGTAAACTTCGGCATCCCGAATATGGTGTTATATGCATCGGCTCCGAATCATGTCTTTGGTCAGCAGTTGGGTTTTCCGGCTCCTGTGGTTACCACCTTACGTTCCGCTTGTTCAGCTAAGGTAGTAAAGGGAGAACTACTGCGATTGGGTTTCTGGTTCGCCCAGCTAAATATCTTGGTAGAGAAAGCCAAAAACTGACTATCATCGTACGGCGAGAGTTGGTCAGCTAGTCGGTGACTAAGTACAAATCTCTTGCGATTTCTTTCTTTACTATACGAAGGACGGGTTTCCACCTGGTCAGGCGTCTAAAGCACCTAAGTTTGGATAACTGAACAAACACCAGGGGCTATGCCTATAATCTCATTGTCAAACTCCTATGGCTAAGTGAGAGTGATAAAGCCGCATAGTTTGATTGCCTGGTTCGCCGAACTGACACCTCCTTCATGGACCAAGACGTTGGGTTAAGTGTGCTCATGTGCTATTTCGAACACCCCCGTAGTAACTACGTGGGGGCTGAAGCTGACGACTGGCAAACTTTTAGATACTGCAAATGTCCATATAGGAGGAAAACATTCTGAGATAAAAACAAGCAAACATATTATACAAAAGTCTTGTTTCATAATACAAAGTTCGGGCAGCCCGGATACATTCATTCAAAAATAATATCCTTCGAACACTGGCCCTCTACAATGCAAGATCCTTCCAGGACTTCATCAAAATACCGCTCCGGTGTGCGGTGCTCCTTGCATGTGGGTGGTCCCTCGGTTGCAGGCTTGGTGGCATTCATCTTCGCCCACTGCACCTTGACACGGGCGAAGGCCATCCGGGCACCTTCGATACAGACCGACCGCTTTATGGCATCAAGCTGGGGGCAGGCATTGACTAGCCGCTTCACGAGTCCGAAGTAGCTGCTGGGTATGGGCTTGGCTGCCAAAGACAGACTATAACATCCTTCATGGCCAATCCGGCCACCCTATGCAGTTCGGTCAACTGCTTCAGCTGATCACTAAGGGGCACTGGATGCTCTGGCGCAAGGTACTACATCCAAAACAGCTTCTCCATTGAGCTCCCCTCTTTGGCTCGGAAGAACTCCACAGCATCGGCAACACTCGGGGGTAGATCCGCAAACGCTCTTGGAGAACTCCAAACCCGGGTAAGGAAGATGTATATTCTCCTTAGAAATTTGCTCTGCATATTAAAGGCCTTACCCACCGCTATCTGCCTTGCCTCTTGTATCTCTCGGCAGGCGCCTTGGTCTTCAACCCTGGCCTCCTTCGTGCTTTGGAGTGCGTTAGCAAGTTCGGAGTCTTGATACGAAACCTTGCACTCCATGGACTCACATTTTCTTATGGCATCCTTGAGCTCTTGTTGGAATTCATCCAACCTCGCTTCATGTTTTTTGTGGGCAGCTCACTCCTCCTCCGCCCCCTTTTTGGCTTCGGCCTGTGTGCTCTTGAGGAATTCGACCTTAGATGCATGAACTATGAGTATAAGCACAAAACTCAGCTAGATAACCAATAAGAGCTCATATCATTTCGGGTATGTACAGGTACCACATACCTTGCTCTTCCTCAAACCGCTTATTGGTGCGGTGAGCTCTTCATTGGCCCGCTCCAACCTCCTCTTAAGTTCGGACACTTCGGCAGCCTATACGATTGCTGCTAATAGCGAAGCCTGTTTATCAAAATAGACACGTATGTTATCTCATGCGAATACTAATCGATCCTCTATTCGTCCCTTCTTTGCAAAAGCCGAACAGAGTCTCACGGGCTACTATCTATACGCAGGCATATTTTTTGCATATGCAAAGTAGATAAAAAATATTACTTCACATACCTCAAAGCCTGTTAGTAGGCTGGTATAGGCTTCATTCAATCCATTTTTAGCGGACTGAACCTTTTCAACCACCGTACCCATAAGGGTACGGTGTTCCTCCACAATGGAAGCGCGCTGAAGCGCGTCCACCAGAATGTCCGGCGTCTTAGGATTGACAGAGGTCGCCGGTGGAGTCGACGTGCCCCCTTCTTTCAAAGGAGGCTACTCGCTTGATTCCGTAGTCGTGCGGATCTCCGGAATGCTATTCAGTTGGGGGCCGAATTGGGCATTGACACGTCTCCATTGTATCTACTTTTCCAAACACTTATGCCCTTGTTTTGGACTCTAACTTGCATGATTTGAATGGAACTAACCCGCACTGACGTTGTTTTCAGCAGAATTGCTATGGTGTTATTTATGTGCAAAAACAAAAGATCTCGGAATGACCTGAAACTTCACGGAACATCTATTCCGAAATAATAAGAAATCCTTGCAAAAGATGAAGACCAGGGGGCCCACCACCTGTCCACGAGGGTGGGGGCGTGCCTGCCCCCCTAGGGCATGCCCCTACCTCGTGGGCCCCCTGGAGCTCCTCCGACCTCAACTCCTACTCTATATATTTTCTTTCAGGGAGAAAAAAAATCAGAGAGAAGGATTCATCGCGTTTTACGATACGGAGCCCTCGCCAAGCCCTAAAACCTCTCGGGAGGGCTGATCTGGAGTCCGTTCGGGGCTCCGGAGAGGGGAACCCGTCGCCATCGTCATCATCAACCATCCTCCATCACCAATTTCATGATGCTCACCGCCATGCGTGAGTAATTCCATCGTAGGCTTGTTGGACGATGATGGGTTTGATGAGATCTATCATGTAATCAAGTTAGTTTTGTTAGGATTTGATCCCTAGTATCCACTATGTTCTGAGATTGATGTTGCTATGACTTTGCTATGCTTAATGCTGGTCACTAGGGCCCGAGTGCCATGATTTCAGATCTGAACCTATTATGTTTTCATCAATATATGAGAGTTCTTGATCCTATCTTGCAAGTCTATAGTCACCTATTATGTGTTATGATCCGTTAACCCCGAATTGACAATAATCGGGATACTTACTGATGATGAAAGTAGTTTGAGGAGTTCATGTATTCACTATGTATTAATGCTTTGGTCCGGTACTCTATTAAAAGGAGGCCTTAATATCCCTTAGTTTCCATTAGGACCCCGCTGCCACGGGAGGGTAGGACAAAAGATGTCATGCAAGTTCTTTTCCATAAGCACATATGACTATATTCGGAATACATGCCTACATTACATTGATGAATTGGAGCTAGTTCTGTGTCACCCTATGTTATGATTGTTACATGATGAATCGCATCCGGCATAATTCTCCATCACCGATCCATTGCCTACGAGCTTTCCATATATTGTTCTTCGCTTATTTACTTTTCCGTTGCTATTGCTATCATCACTACAAAATAACAAAAACATTACTTTTCCTACTGTTACCTTTTGCTACCTTTACCACTACTATCATATTACTTTTCTACTAAATACTTTGTTGCAGATATTAAGTTTCCAGGTGTGGTTGAATTGACAACTCAGATGCTAATACTTGAGAATATTCTTTGGCTCCCCTTGTGTCGAATCAATAAATTTGTGTTGAATACTCTACCCTCGAAAACTGTTGCGATCCCCTATACTTGTGGGTTATCTAGACTATTTTCTGGCGCCATTACCGGGGAGCATAGCTCTATTCTTTGAGTCACTTGGGATTTATATCTGCTTATCATTATGAAGAACTTGAGAGATCCAAAAACCAAGATTTATCCCTCAACTATGAGGGAAGGTAAGGAACTGCCATCTAGCTCTGCACTTGATTCAACTTCTGTTTTGAGTAAGCTTGCGACACCTAAACCTGCTTCTACTATTCGTTCTGATATGTCGCGTGTTATTGATGATGCCACTTCTGCTATGCATGATACTTATGATGAAACTACTTCTATGCTTGATACTATTGTGCCACTTGGTGAATTTCTTGATGAACAACTTGCTAGGGTTAGAGAGAATGAAAATATTGAATCCGATAATATTGATGAAAGTGATGATGAAGACTTGCCCGTTATTGCTAAAGGTTATGTTTTTGATAAAGAAGCTTCTTTAGCTATTTTAGCTTGCAAAGATAGTTATGAACTTAAGAGGTTATTAGCTAAATAGAATAAGCAATCTCTAAATGCTAGGATGAAACCTGACCCTGCTTTTGCTACTTCACCTATCATTGTTACTGATAAGGATTATGAATTCTCTCTTGATCCTGATATAATTACTTTGGTTGAATCTGATCCTTTTCATGGCTATGAATCCTGGAACTATTGTGGCACATCTTACTAAATTAAATGATATAGCCACCCTATTCACTAATGATGAGAGAACTCGTTACTTTTATATCCTTAAAATATTTCCATTCTCATTAAAGGGTGATGCTAAGATATGGTTTAATTCTCTTGATCCTGGTTGTGTGCGTAGTCCCCAGGATATGATTTATTACTTCTCTGCTAAATATTTCCCTGCTCATAAGAAACAAGCTGCTTTAAGGGATATATATAATTTTGTGCAAATTGAAGAAGAGAGGCTCCCACAAGCTTGGGGGAGGCTTCTCAAGTTACTTAATGCTTTGCCTGATCATCCTCTTAAGAAAAATGAAATACTTGATATCTTTTATAATGGACTAACCGATGCTTCCAGAGATTACCTGGATAGTTGTGCTGGTTCTATTTTCAGGGAAAGAACACCGGATGAAGCTGAAATTGTATTGAATAATATGTTGACAAATGAAAATAATTGGACACTTCCTGAGCCAGCTCCTGAGCCTATTCCTAAACCAACTCCGAAGAAGAGAGGTTTTCTATTTCTCAGTCCTGAAGATATGCAAGAGGCAACGAAATCTATGAAAGAAAAAAGTATTAAAGCTTAAGATGTTAAGAATTTACCTCCTATTGAAGAAATACACGGTCTTAATTTACCGCCTGTTGAAGAAACATATGATCTTAATCCATCTCCTATTGAGGAAATACATGGTCTTGATAACCCGACACAGGTAGTAAAGGTAAATTCTCTCTATAGATATCATAAAGCTGAAATTCCATTTACTAAATTTGCTAGCCCATGCTTAGATGAGTTTGATAAATTTATGGCTAAGCAAGAATACTTTAATGCTTATTTTGGTAGACAATTGAAATACAATTAAAATATGCTTGAACACTTGGGTGATTATATGGCTAATGTTAAAGGTGAACTTAAACTTATTAGTAAACATGCTTCTATGGTTACCACTAAAGTAGAAGAAGTACTTGAAGCTCAAAATGATTTGCTCAATGAATTGAATAGTAAGAATAATGATAACGCTGTTAGAGTTATGACTAGAGGTGGTAGAATGACTCAGGAACCTTTGTATCTTGAAGGCCATCCTAAGAGAATTGAGCAAGATTCTCAGAAAAATAATGTGGATGCACCTAGTCCTTCTAATAGGAAGAAAAAGAAAAATGATAGGACTTTGCATGCTTCTAGTAAACCTATTACTGAAACACCTGAGAATCCAAATGATATTTCTATTTCTGATGCTGAAATACAATCTGGTAATGAACCTAAAACTAGTGATAATGTTAATGATAATGTTCATGATGATGCTCAACCTAGTAACGATAATGATATAGAAATTGAACCTGTTGTTGATCTTGATAACCCACAATCAAAGAATCAACGTTATGATAAGAAAGACTTTGTTTCTAGGAAACATGGTAAAGAAAGAGAACCATGAGTTCAGAAACCCATGCCTTTTCCTCCCAAACCATCCAAGAAAAAGGATGATGAGGATTTTGAGCGCTTTGCTGAAATGATTAGACCTATCTTTTTTCGTATGCTTTTAACTGATATGCTTAAAATGAATCCTTATGATAAGCACATGAAAGATATTGTTACTAATAAAAGAAAGATACCGGAAGCTGAAAATTCCACCATGCTTGCTAATTATACTTTTAAGGGTGGAATGCCAAAGATACTTGGAGATCCGGGAGTACCCACTATACCATGCTCCATTAAAAGAAATTATGTTAAAACTGATTTATGTGATCTTGGAGCCGGTTTTAGTGTTATGCCTCTCTCTTTATGTCATAGACTTGATTTGAATAAGTTGACACCTACTGAAATATCTTTGCAAATGGCTGATAAATCAACTGCTATACCCGTCGGTATTTGTGAGGATGTTCCTGTTGTAGTTGCAAACGTTACTATTTTAACGTTCTTTGTTATTCTTTATATTCCCGAGGACGATAGCATGTCTATTATTCTTGGAAGACCCTTTTGAATACTGCAGGGGCTGTTATTGATTGCACTAAAGGCAATGTCACTTTTCATGTTAATGGTAATGAGCATATGGTGCCCTTTCCGAGGAAACAACCTCAAGTTCATAGTATCAACTCTATTGGAAAAATTCCATTGATTATATTTGGAGGTTTTGAATTTCCTGTTCCTACTGTCAAGAAGAAATATGATATTCTTATCATAGGGGATGTGCATATCCCCGTTGAGGTAACATAGTGTTATTTGAAATTTCTCCGGTTCCATGTTATTTGGAATGAGTTCGTTAACAAGACTTGGTCAACCTTGTTAGTGGATTCCTTTTGATGAGCATGAGATGGATGAAACTAGAAGGCACAACCTTATCTACCCTCCTCTTACTTTCTGTTATTTATATTAAATAAAATAAAAATAGTATTTTTCTGTCTGTTATCTGGATTATCTGTGCAATATATAAATACCCCGAAAATAAAAGTTCTCCAAATGCCCTGAAATTTAAATATGATTTTTTGTGGAATATTTGAGAATATTTGGCACTGAGAACACATCAGGAGGAGCTGGCACCTGGCCACGAGGGTCAGGGTCGCGCCCTAGCCCCCTGGGCGTGCCCCCTGCCTTGAGGGCCCACGACGGCCCTCCTCCACTTATTCCTGCACCCACACACTCCTTCTTCCTCCCACAAACACGGATATCCAGCTCAAACCCGAGTCCAAGCTCATTTTGCTGCCATTTTCGATCTCCTTTATCAAAGCACCTCTCACAAAACGGCTTGGGGGGATTGTTCCTTGGTATGTGACTTCTCCATTGGTCCAATTTGTTTTTGTTCTAGTGCTTTATTCATTGCAAAAAAATTCTGCTTAGGTGACCCTGTTCTTGAGCTTGCATGTCAAATTTATATGGTCAAAAGTAGTTTTGATGGATGATATAGACTCTAGGCACTTGTAGGAGTAGTTGCTATCAATTTTGTTGAGTTTGGTTTACTTTTATTTTGAAGTTACTAAAAATTTCAGAATTTTCCAGAAAATAATGAAGAGATTCTTGAGGCGCTCATCGAGCCGAAGCTCGAAGGAAAAGGCATAGAAGCCCAAATATAATCTGCCTCGCACCATGGAGGTTTTGTCGTGTGAATGGCCTTCCGATGATTTCTTGAGAGCAGCCGGGATTTATGATGATTTTTATGAATTGGCTGAGAATGCAGGCCTCACCGGTTTCCTCCACGACCAACGCGACCAGTATCTCTTACTCACAAATATCTTTGTGCAAAACTTTCATTTCCATTCTAGGAGCTCACCACCTACGGTTGAGTTTTATTTATATGATGAGCATAAGGAGATGTCACTTTATGATTTTTGTCGGGTTTGTTTGGTCCCTTTTGAGGGGACGACAGAGGAACCACATCGCGGCGATGTGGATGGGTTTATTGATACCATCACTGTAGGGGAAACGAGGAAGGTTTCCGATGCACGAATCACTAGCATATATTTTCCTGTTTTACGCTACTTTGCAATATTTGCTAGTCGTTGCTTAATTGGTCGCAGAACCTATGGAAACCTTAGTGTCCCTGATATTATTATTTTGTTCCAAGGTTTATTCAGTGATAACTCTGTTAGTATGGGCGGTATTATTGCTAAACGCTTAAGTCTGAACCGTATAAAGGGCCCCATCTTTGGAGGCATCTATACTTCACGACTAGAAGCACATTTTAACATACCTATTAGGGATTATGAGAAGGAAGAAAGATTGCTACCTCGTGTTTATTTAGATTATAAGAGTATGGTGGCACACGATTTTATTGTTAAGAATAGGGAAGGGGAGCTTAAATACAAATGGTTCTTTCATAAACATCATCCTGAGACTATTACCCTGCCTGCTCCTTCCTTGTTTGATTTATCTTTAGGCCAGTACCTTGTTCCGTTAGAGGGTATTAATGTCTACCGGAACCCTACATCAGCCACAGAGCCAGAGTCGGAACCACAAGTTGATCCTCCACGACAGTCTAATTACCACTGGGATCTGGAGATGATTGCCAACCAGTGGCAATCAGAGTCTTCTTCATCGCAGTACGACCCCAACTATTACTATGGATATCCGCCAGGCCAGCCGTGGCCATAGACCAACTTAGGCCAAAAGCCTAAGCTTGGGGGAGTACGTATTTCTCACCGACATTACATTTATGTTAACACACTCATTGTTAGATGTCGGTGCTCATACTTTTTCATTGTATCATCCATGCTAGTTTATTTCCCTTTTTATTCTCTCTTCTTGTGTGTTTGATAAACCTTAAGAAAAACCAAAAAGAATTAGTTGTAGCTTTTAATTAGTTTAATTTCCATGCTTGTAGTAGTAATTAAAAAGAAAACCCAAAAAGATTTCATGTTCTTCTTTTGCTTGTTGGGAGCTTTCCTGTGTAAATAGTTTTATTTCTTTTCTTTTCTTTGGGGGTCGATAGGAGAAGACCATGATTAAATTGATGAAGTGGCTCTTATATGCATTATTGTTGATCCGACAAAAGAGCCCATATTGCCTTGTCTTCTCCAATTTATTGAATGCTCGCAGATTCCAGCTTAGTCCAATGCACGTGCACTATTATTATTGTTCACATTGTTCGGTCGTGCAAGTGAAAGGCAATTATGACGATATATGATGGACTGACTGAGATGAGAAAAGCTGGTATGAACTCGACCTCTTTTGTTTTTGTAAATATGATTAGTTCATCGTTCTTGATTCGGCCTATTATGAATAAACATGTTTGCAATGACAACTAGAGATCATAGTTTCTTATGCCATGCTTGATTAGCTAGGAGCTTATAATGGTTTACCTTGCGTTCCAACATGCTATTAAAATGGTTGTGATGTGGTATGATAGGGTGGTATCCTCCTCTGAATGATTTAAGTGAGTCGACTTGGCGCATGTTCACGCATGTAGTTGAAACAAAATCAACATAGCCTTCACAATATTTATGTTCATGGTGGATTATATCCTACTCATGCTTGCATTCGGTGTTGATTAATTTTAATGCATGTTCATGACTATTGTCGCTCTCTAGCTAGTCACTTCCCAGTCTTTTGCTAGCCTTCGCCTATACTAAGCGAGAATATTGCTTGTGCATCCAATCCCTTAAACCCCAAAGTTATTCCATGTGAGTCCACCATACCTACCTATATACGGTATCTACCTGCCGTTCCAAGTAAATTTGTATGTGCCAAACACTAAACCTTCAAATAAATATCCTGTTTTGTATGCTCGAATAGCTCAAGTGTCAACTAGAGTTGTCTGTATCTTCCATGTTAGGCGGGTTATTCTCAAGAGGAGTGGACTCCGCTCCTCACTCATGAGAAAATGGCTGGTCACTGGGATGCCCAGTCCCATGCTTTATGCAAATAAAATCAAAATAATTGCAAACAAAACTCCCCCTAGGACTCTTGTTAGTTGGAGGCACTCATTGTTTCGAGCAAGCCATGGATTGATGCTTGTTGGTGGAGGGGGAGTATAAACTTTACCATTCTGTTTGGGAACCGCCTATAATGTGTGGAGCATGGAAGATATTGCTATCTCTTGGTTTTTATGTTGACAATGAAAGTATACCGCTCAAAATATTATTCATCTCTATTTCAAAACCGAGCTCTGGCACCTCTACAAATCCTTGCTTCCCTCTGCGAAGGGCCTATCTATTTACTTTCATGTTGAGTCATCATCTTCTTATTTAAAAGCACCAGTTGGTGAGCACCACTGTCATTTGCATTCATTATTGTTAGTTTACATTGAGTATGACTTGACTGGATCTCTTTTACCATGAATTACAATGTCTAGTCAGTCCTTGATCTTTAAAGGTGCTCTGCATTTATGTTTTGCGGTCTCAGAAAGGGCTAGCGAGATCTTCTTGTTATATCATATTATGATTGTTTTGAGAAAGTGTTGTCATTCGAGATTTATTATTACTGCTCGCTAGTTGATTATGCCGTTGATATGAGTAAACTTGAAACCTAAGCGTTATTGTGCATGTGGTTAGTCATAATCTTTGCTGAAAACTTGAATGCTGGCTTTAAATATTTAAAACAACAAGAGCAAACATAGTTTGTAAAAAAATTTCTTTATCACTTTCAGTTTATCAACTGAATTGCTTGAGGACAAGCAAAGGTTTAAGCTTGGGGGAGTTGATACGTCTCCATCGTATCTACTTTTCCAAACATTTTTGCCCTTGTTTTGGACTCTAACTTGCATGATTTGAATGGAACTAACCCGGACTGACGCAGTTGTCAGCAGAATTGCTATGGTGTTATCTATGTGCAGAAACCAAAGTTCTCGGAATGACCTGAAACTTCATGGAACATCTATTCGGAAATAATAAAAAATCCTTGCAAAAGATGAAGACCAGGGGGCCCACCACCTGTCCACGAGGGTGGGGGCGTGCCTGCCCCCCTAGGGCGCGCCCCCTACCTTGTGGGCCCCCTGGAGCTCCTCCGACCTCAACTCCAACTCTATATATTTGCTTTCGGGGAGAAAATAATCAGAGAGATGGATTCATCGCGTTTTACAATACGGAGCCGCCGCCAAGCCTTAAAACCCCTCGGGAGGGCTGATCTGGAGTCCGGTCGGGGCTCTGGAGAGGGGAATCCATCGCCATCGTCATCATCAACCATCCTCCATCACAAATTTCATGATGCTCACCGCCGTGTGTGAGTAATTCCATCGTAGGCTTGCTAGACGGTGATGGGTTGGATGAGATCTATCATGTAATCGAGTTAGTTTTGTTAGGGTTTGATCCCTAGTATCCACTATGTTCTAAGATTGATGTTGCTATGACTTTGCTATGCTTAATACTTGTCACTAGGGCCCGAGTGCCATGATTTCAGATCTGAACCTATTATGTTTTCATCAATATATGAGAGTTCTTGATCCTATCTTGCAAGTCTATAGTCACCTATTATGTGTTATGATCCGTTAACCCCGAAGTGACAATAATCGGGATACTTACCGGTGATGACCGTAGTTTGAGGAGTTCATGTATTCACTATGTGTTAATGCTTTGGTCTGGTACTCTATTAAAAGGAGGCCTTAATATCCCTTAGTTTCCATTAGGACCCCGCTGCCATGGGAGGGTAGGACAAAAGATGTCATGCAAGTTCTTTTCCATAAGCATGTATGACTATATTCGGAATACATGCCTACATTACATTGATGAATTGGAGCTAGTTCTGTGTCACCCTATGTTATGATTGTTACATGATGAACCGCATCTGGCATAATTCTCCATCACCGATCCATTGCCTACGAGCTTTCCATATATTGTTCTTCGCTTATTTACTTTTCCGTTGCTATTGCTATCATCACTACAAAATACCAAAAACATTACTTTTGCTACTGTTACCTTTTGCTACCATTACCAATACTATCATATTACTTTGCTACTAAATACTTTGTTGCAGATATTAAGTTTCCAGGTTTGGTTGAATTGACAATTCAGCTGCTAATACTTGAGAATATTCTTTGGCTCCCCTTGTGTCGAATTAATAAATTTGGGTTGAATACTCTACACTCGATAACTGTTGCGATCCCCTATACTTGTGGGTTATCAGGCATGACCCCCGTCACCAGTCTCCATGGGGGTCGGTTCCCCCATGTTTTCAGTAGCTGAGGTATTACCCTCTGGCACCGTCTTGACGGCCTGCCGCACCTCTCTATGGCCTCGAGAGGTTCTTCGGGTAAACACTTCGGTGTTGTCCATGGCAGTGGGCGGGGAGGCCTGCGGAGGAGTCTCGCTCTCCATCATGTTCGGCCCCAGCGAATTCCCAGAAGACGATGATCGTTGGGGGAGATCGCGACCCGGACTACAACACGCAATTCAATGTGTTAAAACCACAAAGCATCAAACCGGATATATCTACAGTGTCCTTAGATACTTACGATTCGTCCAGGGGCTTCGGCCTAAGGCGCCACTTGGGGATGGCTTCGGCATCTGATTCCGAATTGTCCGAAAGGGAGATCTTCCCCTTCTTGGACGCCTCCGCCTCTAGGTCCACGGAAGCTGTCCATTTCTTCTTTCCCCCCTTAATGGGAGAATTGCTCTCCTCCTCCTCTTCATCTTCATCCCCCTCGTGGGAGGAGAGAGCTTCGGTATCCCCGGACACAGCGTCTGAAGTACCTTTTCGGCGAAGGCCGCCTCTGCCCCGCTTGCCCTTCTTCTTGACCTTCTTCTCCGGCACCTGGTACGGTGCCGAGACCAGCATCTTCATCAGAACAGGAATGGCTGGGTCTTAGGGCAGCGGAGCTAGACATCGGATCCGCTTCGCCTTCTTTGTCCAGCTCTGAAGGAAGGATGGAAGGCTCATCATACCCCTTTGGGTTTACAAGTTGAATTTATGATTCGAAAAACCGAAAACTTACTGGAGTGGCTGGATGAGCACAGTCGAGGCCGATGTCTTCGGTCGGCTCCAACCACGACTTCTGGCCCTTGAAAAGCAGCTTCCAAATCTCTTCGTGTGTCATGCCGAAGAATCCCTATAGGGTCCGAGGGCTAGCCAGATTGAACTCCCACATGTGGAGAGTCCGGTGCTGGCAGGGGAGAATCCGGCGAAAAAGCATCACCTGGACCACATCAGCAAGGCTGGTGTTCTTCTCCATTATATTTTCGATGCGCTTTTGTAGCTTCATCACCTCATCGGATGATGCCCAATCCAGACCCTTGTTTATCCATGATGCAAGCCGCATCGGCGGTCCGGATCTGAACTCAGGAGTGCCCGCCCAGTTGGCGCCACGGGGTTCGGTGATATAGAACCACTCCTGCTGCCATATCTCGACGGTCTCCACGAAGGCCCCTTTTGGCCAGGTGACGTTCGGGAGCTTGCTCACCATGGTGCCTCCATAGTCTCCATGTTCTCCATCAACCACCTTCGGTTTCACGTTGAATACCTTAAGCCATAGGCCGAAGTGGGGGGGATGCGGAGGAGTGCCTCACACATGATGATGAACACCGAAATATGGAGGCGGGAATTTGGGGCTAGGTCATGGAAATCTAGCCCATAATAGAACATGAGGCTGCGGTCGAAAGGGTGCAGAGGAAACCCTAGTCCGCGGAGAAAGTGAGGGATGAACACTACCCTCTCGTTAGGCTCCAGAGTGGGGATGATTTGCTTTTTGGCAGGGAGCCGGTGGGTGATGTCCGCGACAAAATACCCCGCTTCCTAGAGTTCCTTGGTGTTCCTCTCCGTGACGGAGGAAGCCATCCACTTGCCCTGTGAGCCAGATCCGGACATGGCTATAGTGTTTGGTGTTGATGGGAAAGATTGAAACTTGGGCGCTGGAGCTCGAGGGTGGATGGGCTGAGGAAGAAGAAGGCCTGGGGTAAAAAGATGGATCCTTATCCCCTTATAAAGAAAGTGAATATGAAGCGCCCCCTCACAAGCCTTAAAACTCGCCTATTGCGAAGGGGTCGTGCAAACGGCACAGTTGGATTACCCAAACCCGTATTAGTGAAAATTCCGCAACAAGGGGACACGATCTCTGCTTTGACAAGATGTGTCAATGAAGACCGCGCCTCAAAACGCGAAGAGGGAGGCTAAAAAATAGTTCGAAATAATAATAAGGCAAGAACATAACGTCTCGCCGAAAAAGCTATCAGGAGACATGACTTATTTTGCTTAAATTTTTCACCCTTGTGGTTCTGGGTTGTAACTATTGTATAGAATCGGATATAGTTCTTTTGTTCAGCTACTTTGGACTATTCGAAAGAGGAACCCGCCTTAAAATGCCGAAGATAATCTTTGCGCCGGACACATCATCATTCAAGCCTGGTTCAGGGGCTACTGAGGGAGTCCTAGATTATGGGGTCCTCGGGGATCCGGCCTATCTGCCATGGGCTGGACTAATGGGCCGTGAAGATACAAGATAGAAGGCCTTCCCCTATGTCCGAATGCGACTCTCCTTTGCGTGGATGGCAAGCTTGGCATCCAGATGTGAAGTTTCCTTTCACTGTAAACCAACTTTGTACAAACCCTAGGCCCCTCCGGTGTCTATATAAACCGGAGGGTTTAGTCCATAGAGGCTAAGACAGATCATACAGGCTAGACATCTAGGGTTTAGCCATTACAATCTCGAGGTAGATCAACTCTTGTAACCCCTATACTCATCAAAGTCAATCAAGCAGAAGTAGGGTATTACCTCCATTAAGAGGGCCCGAACCTGGGTAAAACTTCGTGTCCCCTGCCTCATGTTACCTTTGATCCTCAGACGCACAGTTCGGGACCCCTACCCGAGATCGGCCGGTTTTGACACCGATAGTCGCGAGTGCCCTGGAAGTTCGCAATCAAACGCTCGCGCATCTAGCCCCGGGAAGAGATAGACCCCACAGGCAGGTCCAGGAGCCACGAGCGTGTGCCATCCTTGAGGGCCATGGGAAACCAGTTCGCCATAACCTTCTCATCGTCGTTGGCCGCCTTGATGCTCAGTTCGTAGAGATACAGGAACTCAGCAGGGTCAGGGGTGCCGTCATAGCGTGGAGGCAGGTCGGGTTTGAACTTCCCCGACTAGACGATGCTGCACAGCTCCGGATTGAAGGCGCGACAGTGATACGTCTCCAACGTATCTATAATATTTGATTGCTCTGTGCTATATTATCTACTGTTTTTGACATTATTGGGCTTTATTATCCACTTTTATATTATTTTTGGGACTAGCCTATTAACCGGAGGCCCAGCCCAGAATTGCTGTTTTTTGCCTATTTCAGAGTTTCGCGGAAAAGGAATATCAAACGGAGTCCAAACGGAATGAAACCTTCGGGAACGTAATTTTCGGAATGAACATGATCCAGGAGACTTGGACCCTACGTCAAGAAATAAAGGAGGAAGCCACAAGGTAGGGGGCGCGCCTACCCCCCCCCCCCCAGGCGCGCCCTCCACCCTCGTGGGCCCCCTATTGCTCCACCGACGTACTCCTTCCTCCTATATATACCTACGTACCCCCAAATGATCAGATACGGAGCCAAAAACCTAATTCCATCGTTGCAACCTAATCCCATCTTGGGGCCTGTTCCGGAGCTCCGCCGGAGGGGGCATCCATCACGGAGGGCTTCTACATCAACACCATAGCCTCTCCGATGAAGTGTGAGTAGTTTACCTCAGACCTTCGGGTCCATAGTTATTAGCTAGATGGCTTCTTCTCTCTTTTTAGATCTCAATACAATGTTCTCCCCCTCTCTTGTGAAGATCTACTCGATGTAATCTTTTTTTGCGGTGTCTTTGTTAAGATCGATGAATTGTGGGTTTATGATCAAGATTATCTATGAACAATATTTGAATCTTCTCTGAATTCTTTTATGTATGATTGGTTATCTTTGCAAGTCTCTTCGAATTATCAGTTTGGTTTGGCCTACTAGATTGATCTTTCTTGCAATGGGAGAAGTGCTTAGCTTTGGGTTCAATCTTGCGGTGTCCTTTCCTAGTGACAGTAGGCGCAGCAAGGCACGTATTGTATTGTTGCCATCGAGGATAACAAGATGGGGTTTTCATCATATTGCATGAATTTATCCCACTACATCATGTCATCTTGCTTAAGGCGTTACTCTGTTTTCATGAACTTAATACTCTAGATGCATGCTGGATAGCGGTCGATGAGTGGAGTAATAGTAGTAGATGCAGGCAAGAGTCGGTCTACTTGTCTTGGACGTGATGCCTATATACATGATCATACCTAGATACTCTCATAACTATGCTCAATTTTGTCAATTGCTCATAAGTAATTCGTTTACCCACCGTAAAATACTTATGCTCTTGAGAGAAGCCACTAGTGAAACCTATGGCCCCGGGTCTATCTTCATCATATTAATCTTCCAATACTTAGTTATTTCCTTTGCTTTTTTACTTTGCTTTTATTTTACTTTGCATCTTTATCACAAAAATAGCAAAAATATTATCTTATCATATCTATCAGATCTCACTCTCGTAAGTGACCGTGAAGGGATTGACAACCCCTTATCGCGTTGGTTGCGAGGAGTTATTTGTTTTGTGCAGGTATGAGGGACTCACGCGTAGCCTCCTACTAGATTGATACCTTGGTTCTAAAAAACTGAGGGAAATACTTACGCTACTTTGCTGCATCATTCTTTCCTCTTCAAGGAAATCCAACACAGTGCTCAAGAGGTAGCAAGAAGATTTCTGGCGCCGTTGCCGGGGAGTCTACGCAAAAGTCAACCTACCAAGTACCCATCACAACCCTTATCTCCCGCATTACATTATTTGACATTTGCCTCTCGTTTTCCTATCCCCCACTTCACCCTTGCCGTTTTATTCCCCCCTCTCTCTCTATCCTCCCTCTCTTTCTCTATTTGCCTCTTTTTGCCCGCTTGCTTTTTGTTTGCTTGTGTGTTGGATTGCTTGCTTGTCACAATGGCTCAAGATAACATTAAATTTTGTGACTTTACCAATACCAAAAACAATGATTTGATTAGCACTCCGATTGCTCCTCTTACCGATGCTGAATCTTGTGAAATTAATGCCGCTTTGCTGAATCTTGTCATGAAAGATCCGTTTTCCGGCCTTCCTAGTGAAGAGGCCGCTACCCATCTAAATAGCTTCGTTGATTTGTGTGATATGCAAAACAAGAAAGATGTGGACAATGATATTGTTAAGTTGAAGCTATTTCCTTTTTCTCTTAGAGATCGTGCTAAATCTTGGTTTTTGTCTTTGCCTAAAAATAGTATTGATTCTTGGAACAAGTGCAAAGATGCTTTTATCTCTAAGTATTTTCCTCCTGCTAAGATCACCTCCCTTAGAAACGATATTATGAATTTTAAACAACTTGATCATGAACATGTTGCACAAGCTTCGGAGAGGATGAAATTAATGATACGTAATTCCCCTACTCATGGTTTGAATTTGTGGATGATTATACAAAAATTTTATGCCGGATTGAATTTTTCTTCTAGAAATCTTTTAGATTTGGCCGTGGGAGGCACTTTTATGGAAATCTCTTTAGGAGAAGCTACTAAACTCCTAGATAATATTATGGTTAATTTTTCTCAATGGCATACTGAAAGATCTACTAATAAAAAGGTGCATGTGGTAGAAAAAAATAATGTTTTGAGTGGAAAGATGGATGAACTTATGAAATTATTTGCTAGTAAGAGTGTTTCTTCTGATGCTAATGATATGCCCTTGTCTACTTTGATTGAGAACAATAATGAATCTATGGATGTGAATTTTGTTGGTAGGAATAATTTTGGTAACAACGCATATAGAGGAAACTTTAATCCTAGTCCTTATCCTAGTAATCCCTCTAATAATTATGGAAATTTCAATAAGATGCCCTCTGAATTTGAGAATAGTGTTAAGGAATTTATGAATTCACAAAAGAATTTCAATGCTTTGCTTGAAGAGAAATTGCTTAAAGTTCATGATTTGGCTAGGAACGTTGATAGAATTTCTCTTGATGTTGATTCTTTAAAGCTTAGATCTATTCCTTCTAAGAATGATATCAATGAGTTTCTCGAAGCCATGAGAATTTCCATTGATGAGTGCAAAGAAAGAACCGCTAGGATGCGTGCTAAGAAAGATGCCTTTATAAGAGCGTGTTCTTCTAGTTCCTATGAAAATAAAGATGAAGATCTAAAAGTTATTGATGTGTCCCCTATTAAATCTTTGGATTGCAATATGAATCTTGATAATGATGGGACTGAATATGATCAACCTTTACCTAGAAGGCGTTCCAAAAATTCGGAGTTTTTAGATCCTGATGCTGAATTTGATGAAAGTGGGATTGAAGAAATTAAAACCCTAGATGTTGCTAAACCCACTATTTTGGATTTCAAGGAATTTAATTATGAAAATTGCTCTTTCATTGATTGTATTTCCTTATTGCAATCCGTGCTAAATTCTCCTCATGCTTACAGTCAAAATAGAGCGTTTACTAAACATATCGTTGGTGCCTTGATGCAATCTTATGAAGAAAAACTTGAGTTGGAAGTTTCTATCCCTAGAAAACTTTATGATGAGTGGGCACCAACTATTAAAATTAAGATTAAAAATCATGATTTCTATGCTTTATGTGATTTGGGTGCTAGTGTTTCCACGATTCCAAAGACTTTGTGTGATTTGTTAGGTTTCCGTGATTTTGATGATTGCTCTTTAAACTTGCACCTTGCAGATTCCACTATTAACAAACCAATGGGAAGAATCAATGATTTTCTTATTGTTGCAAATAGGAATTATGTGCCCATAGATTTTATTGTTCTTGACATAGATTGCAATCCTTCATGTCCTATTATCCTTGGTAGACCTTTCCTTAGAACGATTGGTGCAATTATTGATATGAAGGAAGGAAATATTAGATTCCAATTTACGTTAAGGAAAGGCATGGAACACTTTCCTAGAAAGAAAATTAAATTACCTTATGAATCAATTATGAGAGCCACTTATGGATTGCCTACCAAAGATGGCAATACCTAGATCTATCCTTGCTTTTTATGCCTAGCTAGGGGCGTTAAACGATAGCGCTTGTTGGGAGGCAACCCAATTTTATTTTTATTCCTTGCTTTTTGATCCTGTTTAGTAATAAATAATTTAGCTAGCCTCTGTTTTGGTTGTGTTTTTTGTGTTTAATTAGTGTTTGTGCCAAGTAGAACCGTTGGCAAGACTTGGGGAAAGTCTTGTTATCTTGCTGTAAAAAACAGAAACTTTAGCGCTCACGAGAACTGCTGCCATTTTTATTTGGACAGTGCTATTTAGTTAATTATTTTTGAAGATGATTAATAGATAAATTCCTCACGTCGAAAAATTTATTTTAGAATTTTTGGGGTTCCAGATCTTGCGCTAGTTACAGATTACTACATACTGTTCTGTTTTTGACAGAATCTGTTTTTTGTGTGTTGTTTGCTTATTTTGATGAATCTATGGCTAGTAAAATAGTTTATAAACCATAGAGAAGTTGGAATACATTAGGTTTAACACCAATATAAATAAATAATGAGTTAATTACAGTATCTTGAAGTGGTCTTTTGTTTTATTTCGCTAACGGTGCTCACGAGATTTTCTACTTTAAGTTTTGTGTTATGAAGTTTTCAAGTTTTGGGTAAAGATTTGATGGATTATGGAACAAGGAGTGGCAAGAGCCTAGGCTTGGGGATGCCCATGGCACCCCCAATATAATCTAAGTACACCTAAAAGCCAAAGCTTGGGGATGCCCCGGAAGGCATCCCCTCATTCGTCTATGTCGGTGTCAAAACCGGCGGATCTCGGGTAGGGGGTCCCGAACTGTGCGTCTAAGGCGGATGGTAACAGGAGGCAGGGGACACGATGTTTTACCCAGGTTCGGGCCCTCTTGATGGAGGTAAAACCCTATGTCCTGCTTGATTATACTTGATAATATGGGTATTACAAGAGTTGATCTACCACGAGATCGGAGAGGCTAAACCCTAGAAGCTAGCCTATGGTATGATTGTATGTTGTCCTATGGACTAAAACCCTCCGGTTTATATAGACACCGGAAGGGGCTAGGGTTACACAAGGTCGGTTACAAAGGAGGAGATATACATATCCGTATTGCCTAGCTTGCCTTCCACGCCAAGCAGAGTCCCATCCGGACACGGGACGAAGTCTTCAATCTTGTATCTTCATAGTCCAACAATCTAGCCAAAAGATATAGTCCGGCTGTCCGGAGACCCCCTAATACAGGACTCCCTCAGTATCCCCTGAACTAGGCTTCAATGACGATGAGTCCGGCGCGCAGTGTTGTTTTCGGCATTGCAAGGCGGGTTCCTCCAAATACACCACGGAAGAATTTGAATACAAGGATAGTGTCCGACCCTGCAAAATAAGTTCCACGTACCACCGCAGAGAGAATAATATTACCACAAATCTAATCTGCTGACACGTTTTGGCAGCATGACATCACGCCACGGCCCGGTAATTATTTGAACCGTTTTTCTTTAACCAGCCCCGCACATAACGCGACGCGGTTTCATGACACGTCTTGTCAAAGTAGAGATCGTGTTCCCCTTATTATGGGATTCTCATCAATACGGATGTGGGTAACCCAACTGCGCCATCAATTATGGCGCTTGCGGGATAAGCAAGTTTTACCAGGCTAGTAGGGGCGCATAGTTTAGTCCGCCCTTATAAAGGGCCGAGATCTCACCTTTTTCTACCCACGCCTTCTTCCTCCTTGCTCATCCATTCTCGCGCACTCGAGCTCTCGCGCCCAAGTCCGCATCCTCCTCCTCAACTCTCTCCACACATGTCCGGAGCGGGAGGCAAGTGGACGTCCTCCTCCGTCACGGAGGGGCACATCAAAAAGTTACGTGGAGCCGGATACTTAGCCGCGGACATCGCGCACCGGCTGCCAGCCATTGGGCAGGTCGTCCCTACCCCGGAACCTCATGAAAGGGTGGTTTTCCTCCCCCACTTCGTCCGCGGATTGGGGTTTCCCCTCCATGCTTTCGTCCGCGGCCTCATGTTCTACTACGGGCTGGACTTTCATGATCTGGCCCCGAATTTCATCCTCAACATCTCGGCGTTCATCGTCGTGTGCGAGGCTTTCCTCCACATCCGGCCCCACTTCGGCCTATGGCTGAAGACCTTCAATATCAAGCCGAAGGTTGTAGGCGGCCAACAAGCGGAATGCGGTGGAGCCATGGTGGGAAAAATGCCCATCGTTGCATGGCTCGAAGGCTCCTTCGTGGAGACCGTAAGGGGGTGGCAATCGGGGTGGTTCTACATCACCGAGCCGCGCAACACCAACTGGGTGGCGGCCCCCGAGTTTCGATCCGGAATCCCCACGCGGCTCACTTCCTAGAAGGAGAAGGGCCTGTCCTGGGGTTCATTGGTGGAGCTGGACGGACTCCAGAAGTGTATCCGGAACATGGCAAGCAAGAAACTTAAGCTTGTCAACATAGTCTAGGTCATGCTCTTCCGCCGGATCCTCCCGTGTCAACAACGGGATTTCAACTTATGGGAGTTCGACCCGGCCCGGCACTAGACTCTAAGCGAGCTCTTCGACACGACGCACAAAGACATCTGGAGGGTGCTGTTCAAGGGCGCCAAGGTCCCTCCCTCTCTCACTGAGGACTGCGGGCTAAGCGCGAAGCGCCCTGCGAATCCGGTAAGTTCTGTACATCTGGTAGGATATTTATTTCCCATAGCTTAAACATGTGTGGGGTCTGAGCTCCCATGCCTTTGACAGGACTGGGTGGAGGCATCGGAGCAGATTGACTGTCCTGCCACTCAGCCTGAAGACACTGTGGACGCTCTCCTGACGGAGATGCTGACTCCGGCTCCTTATGAGGTGCCGGATAAGGCCAAGAAGAAGGCCAAGGGAACCCAAAAGAGTTCCCAGCACCAGGTGGAATCGGACTCATCGTCCGATAACTCCGTGACGCACTCCTCCCATGAAAACGAGGAGGAAGATGAAGATGCTCCCCCTCCAGCCGGGGAGACAAGAAAAGGAAGGCCGCCCCAATCGGGGAGGCCGAAGGGTCCAAGAAAGGAAGGATTCTCCTTCCGGACTGCTCCACCACCGCCGCCGAAGGCGAAGACGAGTGGCTGCTCAGGGCCAAGCCCCTGGCGAAGTCGTAAGTATTTGGATACCAGAGTAACTCATAGCATACCTTTGTCGCACTGCTTCTCCTAACGCCGAATATGATTATGCAGACCGCCCCAAGCCCGTATCGACGTATCCTCGTCGTACGGTTCCTTGGACTCGTCGGATATGGATAGCGATCCACTTCTGACTACCTCCTCCCCTTGCCCTATGGACAATGCCAAGGTATTGTCTCAAGGGGCACCGAACCGGGGGGAGACAGTCCCAGAGGCGCCTCAAGGCGACCTTCCAAACTCCAAGAGGAAAGGGAGCAAGGCTCCCGGGGACTCCAAGTTCAGCTCTCAGTCGAACACCGTGCCGGAACCTCTAGTGGTTCCGGACTCGGGCAGGCGGCCCCCTTCAAAAAGGGGTAAGACGCTTGTGCCGGTGACCTCTATCCATCCAGAGGCACCGGACAACCTGCTGGAAGCGCTTCGCGGCGCTTCCATCG
This sequence comes from Triticum aestivum, assembly GCF_018294505.1. Taxonomy (NCBI): domain Eukaryota; kingdom Viridiplantae; phylum Streptophyta; class Magnoliopsida; order Poales; family Poaceae; genus Triticum; species Triticum aestivum. Next base: position 301,703,265 of record NC_057800.1, read on the forward strand.
ACGAAGAGCACCGCACTATTATGAGTGCGGTGATCAAGAAGGTTCAGTCTGCCAAGAGCGGACTGACTGAAGCCTGTGCCAGCCTTCTAACAGGCTTTGAGGTAAGTATTTAAAATATAGGAAAATATTACCGCATAGACAGTAGCCCCTGATGCTCTTTTGGTGTTCACAAAGAAAAGCCGAATAGAGGATCAAATAATATCTGCAGGAGTCTAATATAAGTATGTCTATATGCGTATGCAGGCTTCGCTACTGAAGTTTGCCGCACTAATTGTGGAGGTCGCCGTACTGAAGCAGGACCTCGATGGGTCCGAGAAAGAGCTCGGACTTGCCAAGAGGCAGCTCGAGGAGAACAAAGGTAAGTAATACCTTGTCTATAGATATATATATATACAAAAAAGATGCGATTGCGAAATGACAGGATCATCATGAATGTGCCAGGGGCCACGACCGAAGTGGCGACCCTAAAGCATGCGCTATCCGAGGCCGAAGACAAAGTGGCCAAGGAGCGCACCGAGCGGGAAAAGCAAGAGGCACGGGTGGGCGAGGTGCATCAAGAGCTCCAAGCTCTTGTGACGAAGCACGAGGCGTTGGAGCTTGACTCGAAGACGCGAGAGTCTGAGCTTGTCGCGGCCCTCGAGAGCGCAAAGAATGCCAAGGACGAAGCCCAAAAAGCCCTCCAGGAGATTGAAGCGATGAGGAAGATAGCGGCGGGTAAGGCATTTAATATGCAAAGCAAGCATGCGCAAGTAAATTACTTGTTACTTACCCGAGTCCGGAGCTCTCCAGCAGCATTCACAGATTTGCCCCGCAGCGTGTCAGATGCCATGGAATATTACCAGGCCGAGGAGCGAAGCTCGACGGAGAAGTTGTTCTGTTCTCAGTATACTGGGACCGAACACCCGATGCCTGTGAGCGACCAGCTGAAGCAACTGGTCGAGCTGCACAAGGCGGCCGAACAGGACATGAAGGGCTTTATAGTCTGGATGTGGCCTGGCGAAGCCCTTCCCAACATCTACTTTGGCCTGGTGAGGCGGCTTGTGGATGCCTGCCCACGGCTGGAAGTCATCAAGCGGTCCGTCTGCATCGAAGGTGCACGCCGGGCTTTTGCCCGTGCAAAGGTGCACTGGGCCAAGATGGATGCCGAGAAGCTGGTGAAGGAGGGGCCGCCGCAGGTCAAGGAGCATCGCCACCCCGAGATGTATTATGAGGGTGTCCTGAAGGGTGCCCGTCTTCTAGCGGACGAGTGTGCGAAAGATGTAATATTTGAATGAACTTGCTCGTGTGATCCTGTAGTATGAAAACTTGTTCATATGCGCTATGCAACGCTTGTTTGAATTTAAAATATTACCTTATGTTCGGCTGTTTATCTAATCTGAGAGATGGCTAGTCGTCGGCTTCTGCCCCCATGCCACGAGTGCTGGGGTGTTTGGGATAAACCTGAGCACTCTTTTTCCCATTTTTGGGTCCTTCGAGGGAGGTGCTCAGCACAACGAACAAGGCAATCGGACTATAATGCTTTATCACTCTCACTTAGCCATAGAATTCTATAATTTTAAATTTTGGCGAAGCCCCTAGTATTCGGAAGGCCGAATTCGGGGCGCTATACACGCCTTAAGCCGGACAAAGTCTACTCCTCGCTCTAAGCGGCATAAGTCTTTAGGGACTCGAAACCTCTCGAACAGCGACCAGTCTCTCGCCTTATCATGACAGTCGGTTTTAGCTTTCTCTACTGAGGTGCTTAGCCCAGATGAACCGGGGCACAATCACAATAGTTCTCCCAGTGCTACCTTAGCCGATATAGCGGAACATAAGGTACCACAACATGGGAGTCGGGCAAACCCAACTATTGACCCAAGACATGATTCGGAGCTGATACATATAATGCTATAAGTTCGGGGTGTCGCACTGTCGAAAGTGTTCGGACTTCTCACGCCGTATTATGGGGTATGCTTAAGCCCTTGGCGTATTGGCCGTACCAGAGTGTACGGGTGCTGGATGTCATGAATGAACATATATATATATATATATATATATATATATATATATATATATATAAGAAGAATAGAGAATGTGATAATAGTCTAGCGCTATGCATTGTTTATTCAAAAAGGTGTGTTAAAGCAGAATGATACAAGTAGTACGATAAGCAAAAAGTAGGACTATTTGACATGTCCCCTCCAAGGGCAAGCTGAGGAACGGTATGTAAAGCAGGTACTTCGCTCGTTGTCAGAGACCACCTGGGAGTTTCGTGGTGTGACGTAGCTTTCTGCCTTCCTGGTTGTTGCATCGTGTGTCCGGCAACCGTACTGCCGGACGGGGTTTCCAGAGATTAAAGTCCTGAAAGAGAGAAAAAATAATAAGGCAGGAAGCCCGTAGTGCGGTTGAGCCGCGTCTTGGGGTGTGCCGTAGTCGTGCCCCCCTTCCCACCTGTGCCCATGGCATTTTCAATGTGTAATTATGTACGCGGGGCACGGATTTTGCCGTTTGGCTGGGACTGGGGTGGGGGCCGCATTGCTATGCGAGCTTGGAACGTGCCAGGCAGTCTTTCTACCGATTACTCCGGGCGCGCTTGAAGGAGTCCGGGTCTTTAATCGCCAAACTGGTGGATTTCCTTAAGAGGCTGCTTTGTGCTTCTGCTGCAAGGGCCGCAGCGTGCTCCTCCGTGCGGAGAGAGCACTCTGTGTTTCCATTGACTGTGATGACCCCCCCAAGGTCCTGTCATCTTGAGCTTGAGGTACACATAATGCGGTACCGCATTGAATCTCGCAAATGTGGTTCGCTCGAGCAGTGCATGATAGCCATTGCGGAACGGGACTATATCAAAGATTAACTCCTCACTTCGGAAATTATCCAGGGATCCGAAGACCACTTCCAGCGTGACTGAGCCCGTGCAATGGGCCTCTACACCTGGTATGACGCCTTTAAAGGTTGTTTTTGTGGGTTTGATCCTTGAGGGGTCTATGCCCATTTTGCGCACCGTGTCCTGATAAAGCAGGTTCAGACTGCTACCACCGTCCATAAGGACTCAAGTGAGGTGAAATCCGTCGATGATTGGGTCTAAGACCAGTGCGGCGAATCTGCCATGACGGATACTAGTAGGGTGGTCCCTGCGATCAAAGGTGATCGGACAGGAGGACCATGGGTTGAACTTTGGGGCGACTGGCTCCAACGCATATACGTCCCTTAGCGCACGCTTCTGCTCCCTCTTGGGGATGTGGGTTGCGTATATCATGTTCACCGTCCGCACTTGTGGGGGGAACCTCTTCTGTCCTCCGGTGTTCGGCTGTCGGGGCTCCTCCTCGTCATCGCTATGTGACCCCTTATCTTTGTTTTCGGCATTTAACCTGTCGGCCTGCTTGAACACCCAACAATCCATGTTGGTGTGGTTGGCTGGCTTGTCTGGGGTGCCTTGTATTTGACACGAGCGATCGAGTATACGGTCCAAACTGGACGGGCCCGGAGTGCTTCTTTTGAATGGCCTTTTCCGCTGACCGGGTTTAGAGCCTCTGAATCTGGCATTGACTGTCGTATCCTCGGTATTGTCGCTGTTAATGCGGCACTTATGTTTGTTGCGACGTGACTTGCCATTGCCATCCTTGGTATCCGAAGTACCATGGTTCTTTGGTATGTTATGGCTTCGAGCTAGCCAGCTGTCTTCTCCCGCGCAAAAGCAGGTCATGAGTGTCGTGAGGGCTGCCATAGATTTTAGCTTTTCCTGGCCAAGGTGCTGGGTGAGCCACTCGTCGCGGATGTTGTGCTTAAAAGCTGCTAGGGCCTCTGCATCCGGACAGTCGATGATTTGATTTTTCTTTGTTAGGAACCGTGTCCAGAATTGCCTGGCCGATTCCTCTGGCTGCTGAATTATGTGGCTCAAGTCATCGGCATCTGGTGGTCGCACATAAGTGCCCTGGAAGTTGTCAAGGAATGCGGATTCCAGATCTTCCCAATAGCCAATGGATTCTGCTGGCAGGCTGTTGAGCCAATGCGGAGCTGGTCCTTTGAGCTTGAGTGGGAGGTATTTGATGGCATGTAGATCATCACCGCAGGCCATGTAGATGTGCAGGAGGAAGTCCTCGATCCATACCGCAGGATCTGTTGTGCCGCCGTATGATTCTATATTTACGGGTTTGAAACCCTCTGGGATTTGATGATCCATTACTTCACTGTGAAGCATAGGGGGTGTGCGGCGCCTCTGTACTGGGCTATATCGCGACGTAGCTCAAATGAGTCTTCTCCGCTGTGTTCGGCCCGACCGGACTTACTTTTACTGCATCCAGCGTGATGGTTATCATCTCGTATAGTGGCGCGCCCTCGCGATCCGTAGATCGATCTTGCGTGTTTTGCTTTGTCCTCCAATACGTCTCGCAGGTCTGGCGTATTTCCCCATCCCTTGACATTTTTATTTGAGTGGTGTCAGGGTGTGGGCTGAAGTTTTGGCTGGAATGCCTCTTTGTCGTGGCCATGAGGTGGCCGATCATCCGTGTCATACGCCGGAGATGTAGGTTTTGGTGCTTCCTCCTCTAGTCGGGGTAGCAACCTACGCTTTGGGTAACTCTTGGAGGGGCGTTCGAGTTTATATTCCTCAGCCGCAAGGACTTCAGTTCATCTGTCAGCTAGCAAATCTTGATCAGCTTGAAGCTATTGTTGCTTTTTCTTAAGGCTATTTGCCGTGGCTATAAGCCGGCGCTTGAAGCGCTCTTGTTCGACGGGATCCTCAGGCATGACGAATTCGTCATCGTCGAGGCTTGCCTTGTCTTCGGAGGGAGGCATGTAATTATCATCCTCCGCTTCTCCGTCTGCCGCTCTCTCGGGGGGGCTGGCTTCTCCATCCTCCCGCCCTAAATCTTGCTGGAGGGGATTGTTGTCATCTTCGGCACTGTCCGAAGTGCTATTATCTCCTGTGCCGGTGTCACCGCTTTTGCTTTGGCGAGACTTAGAGCGGTGCCGCTGACGTCAGCGCTTGGGTTGCTTCTTGAAGGGGTCATCCTCCGTTGTCCCATCGCCATTGCCTTCTTTGGGTGTGTCCACCATATATATGTCATATGACGAGGTGGCTGTCCAATGCCTTGTGGGCAGTGGTTCCTCTTCGTCTCCCGCATCGTCGTCCATACCGTCGATGTCCTCGGAGTCAAAGTTGAGCATGTCGGTTAATTCGTCGATAGTGGCTACTAAGTGGGTGGTGGGTGGGCGGTGAATTTCTTTGTCATCTGCATCCCAATCCTACCGGACGTAGTTCGTCCAGGACTCTCCTGACAAGGAGAGAGACCTTAATGAGTTTAGTATGTCGCCAATGGGCGAGTGCTGAAAAATATCCATGGAGGTAAACTCCATGATCGGCGCCCAATCGGATTCGATAGGCACGGGCGCAGGCGGTTCCGAGTCCGTGGCCGGGGAGGGATTCGGTAGTTCGGTGTCACGGCTCCCGTGAAGGGTAAGGTCGATACTCGGCTCGATCGCCGATGAGAGTGCGGCCTCCGTGGTGGGGTCTATCCACCCGTCCATGGATGGCACAACTGGCTCTGAATTGAGGGTCGGAGCAGTTACCGGCGCGATCTCCTGGGCACTGTCCGATGGCAGAGCTAAATCATGCTCATCGTGACCGTGTGGCGCACTAAGCGGGGGCTCGAATCCTTCGAAGATCAAGTCTGCGAGGATATCGGTCGTGTAGTTTAAGCTTCCAAACCTGACCTGGTGGCCAGGGGCGTAACTCTCGATCTGCTCCAGATGGCCAAGCGAGTTGGCCCGTAGTGCGAAGCCGCCGAATACAAAGATCTGTCCGGGGAGAAAAGTCTCACCCTGGACTGCATCGCTATCGATGATCGAAGGAGCCATCAAGCCTAACGGCGACGACACAGAGGAACTCTCAATGAAAGCAGCAATGTTGGTGTCAAAACCGGCGGATCTCGAGTAGGGGGTCCCGAACTGTTCGTCTAAGGCAGATGGTAAGAGGAGGCAGGGGACACGATGTTTTACCCACGTTTGGGCCCTCTTGATGGAGGTAAAACCCGACGTCCTGCTTGATTACACTTGATAATATGGGTATTACAAGAGTTGATCTACCACAAGATCGGAGAGGCTAAACCCTAGAAGGTTGCGTATGGTATGATTGTATGTTGTCCTATAGACTAAAACCCTCCAGTTTATATAGACACCGGAAGGGGCTAGGGTTACACAAGGTCGGTTACAAAGGAGGAGATATACATATCTGTATGGCCTAGCTTGCCTTCCACGCCAAGCAGAGTCCCATCCGGATACGGGACGAAGTCTTCAATCTTGTATCTTCATGGTCCAACAATCCGGCCAAAGGATATAGTCCGGCTGTCCGGAGACCCCCTAATCCAGGACTCCCTCAGTCTACTTCCATCAGTAACTTTACTTGGAGCTATATTTTTATTCACCACATGATATGTGTTTTTCTTGGAGCGTCTTGTATGATTTGAGTCTTTGCTTTTTAGTTTACCACAATCATCCTTGCTGTACACACCTTTTGAGAGAGCCATATATGATTTGGAATTTGTTAGAATACTCTATGTGCTTCACTTATATCTTTTGAGTTATATAGTTTTGCTCTAGTACTTCACTTATATCTTTTAGAGCATGGTGGTGGATTTGTTTTATAGAAACTATTGATCTCTCATGCTTCACTTAGATTATTTTTAGAGTCTTAAGTAGCATGGTAATTTTCTTAAATAATCCTAATATGCTAGGTATTTAAGATTAGTAAAAAAATTCTTATGAGTGTTTTGAATACTAAGAGAAGTTTGATGCTTGATGATTGTTTTGACATATGGAGGTAATAATATCAAAGTCGTGCTAGTTGAGTAGTTGTGAATTTGAGAAATGCTTGTGTTGAAGTTTGCAAGTCCCGTAGCATGCACGTATGGTAAACGTTATGTATCAAATTTGAAACATGAGGTGTTCTTTGATTGTCCTCCTTATGAGTGGCAGTCGGGGACGAGCGATGGTCTTTTCCTACCAATCTACCCCCTAGGAGCATGCGCGTAGTGCTTGGTTTTTGATCACTTGTAGATTTTTGCAATAAGTATGTGAGTTCTTTATGACTAATGTTGAGTCCATGGATTATACGCACTCTCACCCTTCCGTCATTGCTAGCCTCTTCGGTACCATGCATTGCCCTTTCTCACATTGAGAATTCGTGCAAACTTCGCCGGTGCATCCAAGCCCCGTGATATGATACGCTCTTTCGCACATAAACCTCCTTATATCTTCCTCAAAACAGCCACCATACCTACCTATTATGGCATTTCCATAGCCATTCCGAGATATATTGCCATGCAACTTTCCACCATTCTGTTTATCATGTCACATTCATCATTGTCATATTGATTAGCATGATCATGTAGTTGACATAGTATTTTTTGGCAAAGCCACTGTTCATAATTATTTCATACATGTCCCTCTTGGTTCATTGCATATCTCGGTACACCGCCGGAGGTATTCATATAGAGTCATCTTTTGTTCTAGCATCGAATTGTAATCATTGAGTTGTAAATAAATAGAATTGTGATGATCATCATTTTCTAGAGCATTGTCCCAAGTGAGGAATTAAAAAAAGGGAGAGAAAGGCCATAAAAAAGAGAAGGCCCAAAAAAAGAGAGAAAAAGAGAGAAGGGACAATGCTACTATCCTTTGCCACACTTGTGCTTCAAAGTAGCACCATAATCTTCATGATAGAGAGTCTTTTGTTTTGTCACTTTCATATACTAGTGGGAATTTTTCATTATATAACTTGGCTTGTATATTCCAACAATGGGCCTCCTCAAGTGCCCAAGGTCTTCATGAGAAGGCAAGTTGGATGCACACCCACTTAGTTTCTTTTGTTGAGCTTTCATACATTTATAGCTCTAGTGCATCCGTTGCATGGCAATCCCTACTCCTTGCATTAACATCAATCGATGGGCATCTCCATAGCCCATTGATTAGCCTCATTGATGTGAGACTTTCTCCTTTTTTGTCTTCTCCACATAACCCCCATCATCATATTCTATTCCACCCATAGTGCTATGTCCATGGCTCGCGCTCATATATTGCGTGAAAGTTTATAGGTTTGAGATTACTAAAGTATGAAACAATTGCATGGCTTGTCATCGGGGGTGTGCATGATGAGAGCATTCTTGTGTGACGAAAATGGAGCATGACTAAACTATATGATTTTGTAGGGATGAACTTTCTTTGGCCATGTTATTTTGAGAAGACATAATTGCTTAGTTAGTATGCTTGAAGTATTATTATTTTTATGTCAATATGAACTTTTATCTTGAATCTTTCGGATCTGAATATTCATACCACAATTAAGAAGAATTACATTAAAATTATCCCTAGTAGCAGTCCGCATCAAAATTATGTTTTTTATGATTTACCTACTCGAGGACGAGCAGGAATTAAGCTTGGGGATGCTTGATACGTCTCCAACATATCTATAATTTTTTATTTCTCCATGCTATATTATCTACTATTTTGGACATTATTGGGATTTATTATCCACTTTTATATTATTTTTGGGACTAACCTATTAACCGGAGGCCCAACCCAAAATTGCTGTTTTTTTGCCTATTTCAGTGTTTCGTAGAAAAGGAATATCAAACGGAGTCCAAACGGAATGAAACCTTCAGGAACGTGATTTTCGGAATGAACATGATCCAGGAGACTTGGACCCTACGTCAAGAAATAAAGGAGGAAGCCACAAGGTAGGGGGCGCGCCTACCCCCCCCCCCCAGGCGCGCCCTCCACCCTCGTGGGCCCCCTATTGCTCCACCGACGTACTCCTTCCTCCTATATATACCTATGTACCCCCAAATGATCAGATACGGAGCCAAAAACCTAATTACATCGCCGCAACCTTCTGTATCCACGAGATCCCATCTTGGGGCCTGTTCCGGAGCTCCGCCGGAGGGGTCATCCATCACAGAGGGCTTCTACATCAACACCATAGCCTCTCCGATGAAGTGTGAGTAGTTTACCTCAGACCTTCGGGTCCATAGTGATTAGCTAGATGGCTTCTTCTCTCTTTTAGATCTCAATACAATGTTCTCCCCCTCTCTTCTGGAGATCTACTTGATGTAATCTTTTTTTGCGGTGTGTTTGTTAAGACCGATGAATTGTGGGTTTATGATCAAGATTATCTATGAACAATATTTGAATCTTCTCTGAATTCTTTTATGTATGATTGGTTATCTTTGCAAGTCTCTTCGAATTATCAGTTTGGTTTGGCCTACTAGATTGATCTTTCTTGCAATGGGAGAAGTGCTTAGCTTTGGGTTCAATCTTGCGGTGTCCTTTCTAGGTGACAGTAGGGGCAGCAAGGCACGTATTGTATTGTTGCCATCGAGGATAACAAGATGGGGTTTTTTATCATATTACATGAATTTATCCCTCTACATCATGTCATCTTGCTTAAGGCGTTACTCTGTTTTCATGAACTTAATACTCTAGATGCATCCTTGATAGCGGTCGATGAGTGGAGTAATAGTAGTAGATGCAGGCAAGAGTCGGTCTACTCGTCTCGGACGTGATGCCTATATACATGATCATACCTAGATATTCTCATAACTATGCTCAATTCTGTCAATTGCTCATAAGTAATTCGTTCACCCACCGTAAAATACTTATGCTCTTGAGAGAAGCCACTAGTGAAACCTATGGCCCCGGGTCTATCTCCATCATATTAATCTTCCAATACTTAGTTACTTCCTTTGCTTTTTACTTTGCTTTTATTTTACTTTGCATCTTTATCACAAAAATACCAAAAATATTATCTTATCATATCTATCAGATCTCACTCTCGTAAGTGACCGTGAAGGGATTGACAACCCCTTACCGCATTGGTTGCGAGGAGTTATTAGTTTTGTGCAGGTATGAGGGACTCGCGCGTAGCCTCCTACTGTATTGATACCTTGGTTCTCAAAAACTGAGGGAAATACTTACGCTACTTTGCTGCATCATCCTTTCCTCTTAAAGGAAAACCAACGCGGTGCTCAAGAGGTAGCACGTAGCCCCTGTGGTCACGGGGGCCCGTCGTGGAGGTGGAGCTTGATGTTGGTGCTCATGCTCCACCGTTGTATGCGGTGCGCGGTCTTGACGTGGCGGCGCTGGGAGTGCTCGACCATCTTCATGAGGCTGCTGGACCACCTGGCAGCTTTCTTCTTCACACGTCAGCACCCTGGGCGGTGGTTCACGCCGCAGGACTTCACGCCTTGTCTCAACGATGGCATCTCGATGGGGAGGTGGAGGAGGTGCCCCGTGGAACACATCACCTGCGACAGGCGGCGGCAGAGGCAGCGAGAGAGACGATGCAGGAGAGCCCCCAGCAGCGCTGACGAGCTCCGCGATGCACAATATCTTTGGAGGTCAGAAGTATGCGTTGCTCACCCGAGTGTTGAGTTCTCCAGGCATGTTTGTAGATCTTCCGAAGAGTGCCGCCAATGTCGCACAGTTCCTCCGAGCCCAGTAAAGGAACGCGACCAAGAAGTTGTTCTGGTTGCAGTTTCTCGCGCCTCAACACCCGACGCCGCTGAACAACCAGCTGAAGCAGCTGACGGAGCGACATAGGATAGCGGGTTTGGCGATGAAGGACTTAATAGTCCAGCTCTAGCCAGCCGAGCCGATCCCCAGTAGCTGGTTGATGCGCGGCCTCGGATTAATGTTGTGAAGCGCTCGGTGATACGTCTCCATCGTATCTATAATTTTTGATTGTTCCATGCCAATATTATACAACTTTCATATACTTTTCGCAACCTTTTATACTATTTTTGGGACTAACATATTGATCCAGTGCCCAGTGCCAGTTCTTGTTTGTTGCATGTTTTTTGTTTCGCAGAATATCCATATCAAATGGAGTCCAAATGGGATAAAAACTGACGGAGATTTTTTTTGGAATATATGTGAATTTTGGGAAGTGAAATCAACGCGAGACGATGCTCGAGGGGCCCACGAGGTAGGGGCGCGCCCCTAACCCTCGTGGACACCCCGTAAGGTGGTTGTTGCCCTTCTTTCGCCACAAGAAAGCTAATATCCGGATAAAAATCATGTTCAAATTTCAATCCAATCGGAGTTATGGATCTCCGAGAATATAAGAAACGGTGAAAGGCCAGAATCTGGAACGCGGAAACAGAGAGAGACAGAGAGACATATCCAATCTTGGGGGAGCTCTCGCCCCTCCCATGCCATGGAGACCAAGAACCAGAGGGGAAACCCTTCTCCCATCTAGGGAGAAGGTCAAGGAAGAAGATGGAGAAGGGGGCTCTCTCTCCCTCTCTCCCGGTGGCACTAGAACGTCATCGGGGCCATCATCATCACCGCAATCTACACCAACAACTTCACCGCCCTCATCACCAACTCTTCCACCCTCTATGCAGTGGTGTAGCCCCTTTTTTACCCGCTGTAATCTCTACTTAAACATGTTGCTCAACGCTATATATTATTTCCCAATGATTTATGGCTATCCTATGATGTTTGAGTAGATCTGTTTTGTCCTATGGGTTAATTGATGATCGTGATTGGTTTGAGTTGCATGTTTTATTATTGGTGATGTCCTATGGTGCTCTGCTTGTCGCGCAAGCATGAGGGATCCCCACTGTAGGGTTTCCAATATGATCATGATTTTCTTATGGTGGGTGGCGTGAGTGATAGAAATGTAGACCCGAGTAAGTAGGTTGTATGCGTATGGGACTAAATCAGACTTGATGCCTTATAGTGCTATGGTTGGGTTTTACCTTAATGATCTTTAGTAGTTGCGGATGCTTGCTAGAGTTCCAATCATAAGTGCATATGATCCAAGAAGAGAAAGTATGTTAGCTTATGCCTCTCCCTCAAATAAAATCGCAATAATGATTACCGGTCTAGTTATCGATTGCCTAGGGACAAATAACATTCTCGTGACAAAAAGCTCTCTACTAAAACTAACTTAGTTGCGTCTTTATCTAAACAGCCCCTACTTTTTATTTACGCGCTCTTTATTATCTTGCAAACCTATCCAACAACACCTATAAAGTACTTCTAGTTTCATACTTGTTCTAGGTAAAGCGAACATTAAGCGTGCGTAGAGTTGTATTGGTGGTCGATAGAACTTAAGGGAATATTTTTTCTACCTTTAGCTCCACATTGGGTTCGACACTCTTACTTATCAAAAGAGGCTACAATTGATCCCCTATACTTGTGGGTTATCAAGACCTATTTCTGGCGCCATTGCCAGGGAGTTATAACGTGGGGTGAATATTCTCGTGTGTGCTTGTTTCCTTCATCACTAAGTAATTTTTATTTGTTGCTCTAAGTTGTTCTCTATCTTTAGTTATGGATATGGAACACGAAATACCAAAAAAATAGGTTTACTTGCTACTCATGGAGATGGGGAACCTCCTAAAACCCTCGATGCTCATTATGTGAAACATATTATGTACTACTTTGATAATCCTGAGAAAACCCCATTCAACTTTATAATGGGAGTAACGTTGGATCAATGTGAATACTTTAGGGATTATAGCTTGACTCAAAAGGGAAACTATTATTGGCTAAAATTTATATGTTGCATTGGTATGCTCAACAACTATGCTTGAGATATGATTATACTTGTTGCTCTAGGATGAAGGCTCCACACCTTCCCTTTTCATGCGCATTTAATGATGATGAAACCTTGGCTTATTATGCTAATGGTATATATGGTTATTATGATGCGGAACAAATAGAAGAATTTGTTGCTTTTATGGGTGCTTATGAAATTGAATCTTTGTTTAAAGAGTTTGAAGATTTTGATGATTCAGTTTATAGACCTGAAAATTTATCTATCCTTAGATATTGCTATGATAATTACAAATACAATTATGATATTAATGAATTTATTGAGATAGTCTCCGCTGTCCGAGAAGAGACTAATATTTTGCAGGAGTCTATGGAAGAAGAAATTGATGAAATTGTGAGCTCATTGGATGAAAAAGATGATGAGGAGAGCGAAGAACAAAAGGAGGAAGAGCGGTTTAGCTACCCGTGCCCACCTTCTAATGAGAGTAACTCTTCAACTCGTACACTGTTTAATTTCCCTTCGTTCTTATCGAAGGATGATTGCTATGATGATTGTTATGATCCAGTTGATTCTTTTGAAATATCCCTTTTTGATGATGCTTGCTATGATTATGGCCAAGATGCCAATATGAATTATGCTTATGGAGATGAACTTGCTATAGTACCTTATGTTAAACATCAAATTGTTGCTATTGCACCCACGCATGATAGTCCTATTATATATTTGAATTCTCCTGACTACTCTATATTGGAGAAGTTTGCCCTTATTAAGGATTATATTGATGGGTTGCATTTAACTACTACACATGATGATTTTGATAGATATAATATGCTTCTGCTTGCTGCTCCTACTTGCAATTATTATGAGAGAGGAACTACATCTCTGCCACTCCATGTTTCCAATATGATAAAATTGCAAGAAACTGCTTATACTATGCATTAGCCTTTACTATGTGTGCATGAATTGTTCTTTTATGACATGTCGATGCATAGGAAGAGAGTTAGACTTAATCATTACATGATATATGTTGCTTTGTGCTCACCACTAAATCACAAATCATTGTTAATTAAAATTGGCTTTGATATACCTTGGGATCCGGGTGGATTCATTACTTGAGCACCTTATGCCTAGCTTAATGGCTTTAAAGAAAGCGCTGCCAGGGAGACAACCCGGAAGTTTTAGAGAGTCATTTATTTCTGTTGAGTGCTTTTATATAGTTTAAAATCAAAAAAAATAAAGAGGGAAACCCAAAACATTTCAAAAAGGAAAGTGAAAGTGAGAGAGACAAGCATTGTTGAAGTGGGGGAGCTCCTTGAACTTTGTTCATGCTCACGGAAACTTTGTGAATCTTGATTACAGCAACTTTCTAACAAAAATAATTATCCCCTTGTACAATTCCATTTATAATAAAAACAATGTGCCAAGATTTTCCTTTAGGATGTTTACATTGCTTGTTGGTTTCTGCGGTGCAGAACAGAAACTTTGGCTGTAGTGCGCGATTTTACCTTTTTTACTGGAACGCCAAACGGTTCTGAAACTTTTTGCACTGTCTTTCTATACAAATTTCTTATTTTTTAGAATTTTTTCAGAATTTTTGGACCATCACAAGTATGGTGAATGTTCAGTTTACTACAGACTGTCCTGTTTAAGACAGATTCTGTTTTTGATGCATAGTTTGCTTGTTTTGATGAAACTATCAATTTCTATCAGTGGATTAAGCCATGGAAAAGTTATATTACATTAGCTACAATGCAAAAACAAAATATGAATTGGTTTGCAACAGTACTTAGAGTAGTGATTTGCTTTATTATACTAACGGATCTTACCGAACTTTCTGTTAAGTTTTGTGTGATTGAAGTTTTCATGTTTTGGGAGAGATCATGATGGATGATGGAATAAGGAGTGGCAAGAGCCTAAGCATGGATATTCCCGAGGCACACCAAGTAAATATTCAAGGACTACCAAGCAACCAAGCTTGGGGATGCCCCGGAAGGCATCCCCTCTTTCTTCTAACAATCATCGGTAATTTTACTTGGAGCTATATTTTTATTTGACACATGATATGCGTAAATCTTGGAGCGTCTTTTGCATTTAGTTTTCAATTTTATTTGATGCACCATGATCGTATGAGCTAGTCCTTGGTTGATTTATAGAATGCTCATTGCACTTCACTTATATCTTTTGAGTACGGCTTTATAGAATGCTTCATGTGCTTCACTTATATCTTTTGAAGTTTGGATTGCCTGTTTCTCTTCACATAGAAAACCGCCATTTGTAGAATGCTCTTTTGCTTCACTTATATTTGTTAGAGCATGGGCATATCTTTTGTAGAAACAATTAAACTCTCTTGCTTCACTTATATCTATTTAGAGAGATGACAGGAACTGGTCATTCACATGGTTAGTCATAAACTCCAGCATAAAACTTGTAAATCACTGAATATGATATGTTTGATTCCTTGCAATAGTTTTGCGATATAAAGGTGGTGATATTAGAGTCATGCTAGTGGGTAGTTGTGGATTGTAGAAATACTTGTGTTGAAGTTTGTGATTCCCGTAGCATGCACGTATGGTGAACCGTTATGTAACGAAGTTGGAGCATGAGGTATTTATTGATTGTCTTCCTTATGAGTGGCGGTCGGGGACGAGCAATGGTCTTTTCCTACCAATCTATCCCCCTAGGAGCATGAGCGTAGTACTTTGTTTCAATGACTAATAGATTTTTGCAATAAGTATGTGAGTTCTTTATGACTAATGTTGAGTCCATGGATTATACGCACTCTAACCCTTCCATCATTGCTAGCCTCTTCGGTACCATGCATTGCCCTTTCTCACCTTGAGAGTCGGTGCAAACTTCACCGGTGCATCCCAAGCCCGTGATATGATACGCTCTATCACACATAAGCCTCCTTATATCTTCCTCAAAACAGTCACCATACCTACCTATCATGGCATTTCCATAGCCATTCGGAGATATATTTCCATGCAACTTCCATCATCATCATATATATGACTTGAGAATTTATTGTTATATTGGTTTGCATGATCGTAAGATAGCTAGCATGATGTTTTCATGGCTTGTCCATTTTTTATGTCATTGCTACGCTAGATCATTGCACATCCCGGTACACCGCCGGAGGCATTCATATAGAGTCATATCTTTTTTCTAGTATCGAGTTGTAATATTGAGTTGTAAGTAAATAAAAGTGTGATGATCATCATTATTAGAGCATTGCGCCATGAAAAGAAAAAAAGAAGAAAAAAGAGAGACCAAATAAGCCTAAATAAAAAAGGGGCCAAAGAAGCCCGCAAAAAAAGAGGGGGTAGTGTTACTATCCTTTTACCACACTTGTGCTTCAAAGTAGCACCATGTTCTTCATATAGAGAGTCTCTTGAGTTATCACTTTCATATACTAGTGGGAATTTTCATTATAGAACTTGGCTTGCATATTCCAACGATGGGCTTCCTCAAATGCCCTAGGTCTTCATGAGCAAGAAAGTTGGATGCACACCCACTTAGTTTCAGTTTGAGCTTTCATACACTTATAGCTCTTCATGCATCCGTTGCATGGCAATCCCTACTCCTCACATTGACATCAATTGATGGGCATCTCCATACCCCATTGATTAGCCACGTCGATATGAGACTTTCTCCTTTTTGTCTTCTCCACACAACCTCCACCATAATATTCTATCCCACCTATAGTGTTATGTCCATGGCTCACGCTCATGTATTGCGTGAAAGTTGAAAAGGTTTGAGAACGTCAAAACTATGAAACAATTGCTTGGCTTGTCATCAGGGTTGTGCATGATTTGAATGCTTTGTGTGGTGAAGATGGAGCATAGCCAGACCATATGATTTTGTAGGGATAACTTTCTTTGGCCATGTTATTTCTAAAAGACATGATTGCTTTATTAGTATGCTTGAAGTATTATTATCTTAATGTCAAATGATAGACTATTGCTTTGAATCACTCGTTTCTTAATATTCATGCCATGATTAGATTACATGATCAAGATTATGCTAGGTAGGATTCCACATTAAAAATTATCTTTTTTATCATTTACCTACTTGAGGACGAGCAGGAATTAAACTTGGGGTGCTGATATGTCTCCGTGGTATCTATAATTTTTTATTGTTCCATGCCAATATTATACAACTTTCATATACTTTTGGAAACTTTTTATACTATTTTTGGGGACTAACATATTAATCCAGTGCCAGTTCCTATTTGTTGCATGTTTTTTGTTGCGCAGAAAATCCATATCAAACGGAGTCCAAATGGGATAAAAGATGACAGAGATTTTTTTGGAATATATGTGAATTTTGGGAAGTGAAATCAACGCGAGACGATGCTCGAGGGGCCCACGAGGCAAGGGGCGCACCCCTGACCCTCGTGGACACCCCGTAAGGCAGTTGCCATCTTTCTTTCGCCACAAGAAAGCAAATATCTGGATAAAAATCATGTTCAAATTTCAATCCAATCGAAGTTACGGATCTCCGGGAATATAAGAAATGGTGAAAGGGCAGAGTCTGGAATGCAGAAACAAAGAGAGACAGAGAGACAGATCCAATCTCGGATGGGGTCTCGCCCCTCCCATGCCATGGAGACCAAGGACCAGAGGGGAAACCCTTCTCCCATCTAGGGAGAAGGTTAAGGAAGAAGAAGGAGAAGGGGTGCTCTCTCCCCCTCTCACCCGGTGGCGCCGGAACGCCGCCGGGGCCATCATTATTACCGCAATCTACACCAACAACTTCACCGCCCTCATCACTAACTCTTCCCCCCTCTATGTAGCTATGTAACCCCTCTTTTACCCTCTATAATCTCTACTTAAACATGGTGCTCAACGCTATATATTATTTCCCAATGATGTATGACTATCCTATGATGTTTGAGTAGATCCGTTTTCTCCTATGGGTTAATTGATGCTCGTGATTGGTTTGAGTTGCATGCTTTATTATTGTTGCTGTCCTATGGTGCTCTCCGTGTCGCGCAAGCATGAGGGATCCCCGCTGTAGGGTTTGCAATATGTTCATGATTTGCTTATGGTGGGTGGCGTGAGTGATAGAAACACAGACCCGAGTAAGTAGGTTGTTTGCGTATGGGAATAAAGAGGACATGATGCCTTATAATGCTATGGTTGGGTTGTACCTTAATGATCTTTAGTAGTTGCGGATGCTTGCTAGAGTTCCAATCATAAGTGCATATGATCCAAGAAGAGAAAGTATGTTAACTTATGCCTCCCGCGCAAATAAAATTGCAATAATGATTACCGGTCTAGTTATCGATTGCCTAGGGACAAATAACTTTCTCGTGACAAAAATCTCTCTACTAAAACTAACTTAGTTGTGTCTTTATCTAAACAGACCCTAGTTTTTATTTACACACTCTTTATTATCTTGCAAACCTATCCAACAACACCTACAAAGTACTTCTAGTTTCATACTTGCTCTAGGTAAAGCGAACGTTAAGCGTGCGTAGAGTTGTATCGGTGGTCGATAGAACTTGAGGGAATATTTGTTCTACCTTTAGCTCCTTGTTGGGTTTGACAAGCTTATCGAAAGAGGCTAAAATTGATCCACTATACTTGTGGGTTATCACTCGGCCTGCATAGATGGTGCTCGGATGGCCTTCGCCTACGTCAAGATGCAATGGGCAATAATGAAGGCCACCGAAGTGCCAACTGCAGGCCCGCCCGAAGGCAAGGATCATCGGAAGCCGGAGTGGTACTTCGACGACATCCTGGAAGGGGCACGAATAGTAGAGGGCCAATGTTCTAAGGATGTGTTATTTGATTAGATGTGTTCGGGTTGTAAAAACTATGTTTGTGAACTCGGGCCTGTAATATATCTATGTTTGCGCCTTTTATTTTAAGTGATTTTTCCTCTTGTGCGGCTGTTCATTTCTGAAAGTTTCCAGTCGTCGGCTTCTGCCCCCATGCAGATGTTACAGGGGTGTTCGGCATAATGCGTGACCGCACTTCATCCAACGTCTTGGTCCATAAAGGAGGCGTCCGTGAGGTGAACCAGGCAATCAGACTATGCGGCTTTAGTACTTTCACTTAGCCATAGGAGTTTGACTCTGGAGCTAAGTACTAGCCCCTGGTGCGTGTGCAGCCATCCGAACACGACTGGGCGAAGACCAACCCCTCCTATAACACGGCGTGAATCACGAACGATTTTAGTATAATACTAAGTCACTGAATCACCGACCAGCTCTCGCTTTATCATGGCAGTCAGCTTTCAGCTTTCTCTACTGAGGTATTTTACCGGACGAACCAGAAATACAATCGCAGGAGTTCTCCCTTCACTACCTTAGCCGAACGAGTGGAACGTAAGGTGGTAAGCACAGGAGCCGGGCAACCCAACTATAGACCAAAGACATGATCCGGAGCTGATGCATATAATGCAATATCCGGGATGCTGAAGAGTACCCCATAGGAGTTCAGACATGAAAATGTGCTGGGCCGGATACAGGCCCCGGTGTTTAAGGCCGGACTAAAGCACGTGTGACAGTCAGTAGTAGGGAGGGAATACAGATGATAATATAAAATAGATGAGTACCAAACAAAAGTGGTGATCAACTGCTTCCTTTATACCCTGATTAATACGTCGAGATGTGTCATTACAGATAATGTGTGAACGCCAAGGCCATTTTACATGCCGAAAGTGTACACAACGGAAAGGTTTATACATGGCTTTTTGAGAAAATAGTGGCTTGAAGATCCTAATGATGCCCTGCTGCTCATCTTCATCGTTTCTCCTTGATTAGAAATCCTTTGAGAGGAGGAACCGATGGTCGTCTACAAGAGATGAGGTAGGTTTTTAATGAACATGTAGTGAAAAGAAAAAGAAAAAGACAAAAGAGGTTAAGGTCCGAATAGAGTGAAGCCATACTATAGACCTTTTCCGCAGTATGCCTCCGGCACTGCCCAAGGTATTTTAAGTGCGTAATTATGCACACACACGGTATGTATGCCGCAACCTGATGGGGCGATCGACGGAGGCTGAACTGCTATTCAAGCTCCAGATCCGCCGAGCTGTCATGCTGCAATGTGAATCGGACTCGCTTAGCGGTATCATAGGTCTTGATGACCGATGAACTATTCGGCTTGATGAGGCTGTTTTGTACCTCGGCTGCTAGGGCCGTGGTGTGCTCCTCAGTATGGAGGAAGAGCTCCATATTTCCATTGACTGTGATGACGCCACGCGGTCCGGGCATTTTGAGCTTTAAATAATCATAGTGTGGGACTGCATTAAAGCGAGCGAAAGCAGTTCGTCCAAGCAGTGCATGATAACCACTGCAAAAAGGGACGATATCAAAGACAAATTTTCACTTTGAAAGTTGTCTGGAGAGCCGAATACGACTTCTAGTGTTAAGGAGCCTGTCTAGCGGGCCTCCATGTCGGGTATCACTCCTTTAAAGGTAGTGTTAGAAGGCTTGATTCTTGATGGGTCGATACCCATCTTATGGACAGTGTCTTGATAGATCAAGTTGAGACTGTTGCCGTCATCCATAAGGACACTAGTGAGATGGTATACGTTGATGATGGGATCGAGGACCAGGGCCGCTGAACCTCCGTGATGGATACTGGTTGGGTGGTCATCAAAGCTGATCGGACAAGCCGACCATGGGTTGTATTTTGGAGAGACATGTTCTACGGCATAGACGTCCCTTAATGCGCGCTTGCGCTCCCTCTTCGGGATGTGGGTGACATATATCATGTTCATAGTCTGCACCTTGGGGGGGGGGGATTTTTCTCCCTCTTGTTGTTTCGACGCTTATTTTTGCTGCATCATGGCCTTCCGTTGCAGTCCCTGGCCTCGGAGGTGCCGGGGTCACTAGTACTGTTGCTTCTACGAGCCAACCAGCTATCTTCGCCCGCACAGAGGCGGGTCATATGTGCATTAAGAGCTGCAATAGTCTTTGGCTTTTCCTAATTGAGGTGTCGGGCGAGCCATTCGTCACGGATGCTATGCTTAAAGGCTGCTAAGGCTTTGGCGTCCGGACAGTCAACAATTTGGTTCTTTTTAATTAAGAATCGAGTCCATAGTTTGCGGGTTGACTCTCCGGGTTGCTGGACTATGTGAGTCAGGTCATCAGCATCTGGTGGCCGGACATAAGTGCCCTGAAAGTTTTTCCGAAAAGCATCCTCTAAGTCCTCCCAACTACCAGTGGAGTTCTCTGGGAGGCTATTCAACTAGCGACATGCTAGTCCTTTTAGCTTTAGTGGGGGTATTTGATGGCGTGAAGATCATCTCCGCGAGCCATGTGAATGTGGAGAAGAATGTCTTCAATCCATACAGCGGGATCTGTCGTATCTTTTTATATCCATGAAAGTTATTTGAGTTTCTTTGATCTCTTATAGCCTCGTATTTCTTCTCCGATATTTGGGTTTTGATTGGCCAACTTGATCTATTTATCTTGCAATGGGAAGTGGTGCCCGGTAGTGAGTTCAATCTTATTGTGCTTGATCCCAGTGACAGAAAGGGAACTGACACACATGTATCATTGCTACTAACGATAAAAAGATGGGATCTATATCTACGCAATAGATAAATGGATCTTGCCTACAGCATATCATCGTTCTTATTGCATTACTCCGTTTTTCCATGAACTTAATACAATGGATGCATGCTGGATAGCGGTCGATGTGTGGAGTAATAGTAGTAGATGCAGGCAGGAGTTGGTCTACTAATCTTGGATGTGATGCCTATGTAATGATCATTTCCTGGATATCATCATAATTATTTGAGGTTCTATCAATAGCCCAACAGTAATTTGTTTACCCACCGTTTGCTATCTTTCTCGAGAGAAGCCACTAGTGAATCCTACGGCCCCCGGGTCTTCTTCCTCATATATTTGCTTTCAATCTACTTTTCCTTTACATTTTTATTCAGATCTATTAGACCAAAAATATAAAAATACTTGGCTGCACTTTATTCTATTTGTGATCTATTATTTTAATCTACTACAATTTTCTGGCATCATTATCCGAAAGGGATTGACAACCCCTTTAACACGCCGGGTTGCGAGGTGTTGTTATTTGTGTGGAGGTGTTGTTTACGTTGTGTTGCTTGGTTATCCTACTGGTTCGATAACCTTGGTTTCTTCACTAAGGGAAATACCTACCGTCGTTGTGCTGCATCATCCCTTCCTCTTTGAGGAAATACCGACGTAGTCCTAGCAGACAAGAGCTTTTCTAACGCTATATTAAGAGAGCAACCAAAAGAAATTTCTAGCACCGTTGCCGGGGAGGATCTTCTTCATAACCAGGTTCCTAATCACAAATCTCATCTCCTTGCAATTTAGATTATTTTCCAATTGCCTCTCGTTTTCCACTCCCCCACTTCACAAAAAAATTGCCGTCTTAGTCGCCTCTCTTTTCTCGTTCGCCATTTTCTTGTCAGATCTAGCCTTTGCTTGCAATCAGGAGTGATATTGGTATGGCACCAACAGATGATGGCATAAGTCCTAAAATAGGACGTACGGGAAATCTGGATGCTAAAACTTTTATCTTGGGGCAAGGGAACGTTATGGGAAAAGAACGTATCCAAGAATTTTTCAATTGTGAGGAAATTTGAGTGTTGATGATGCTCCTATAATTAAAACTACTAGATCTTATGCGGATGCTATTTCAGCACTAGTTCTAAAGCTTGAAAGTAAATTTATTCATACCCATCCTACCTTTCAAAGATTGTTTTTTGAGATCCCCGTTATATAGAATCCTAGAGCTAAAAAGTTGGCCACTCTCGTTCTTATGAATGAGTTTGACTACATAATATGGGAAGCTAGGGAAATGTTTGACTTTTGTGGTATGAATCATGAAAACACTCTGATAGATGAAATTATTTACAATAGTGACTATGCTTTAAGACATTTGCTTGGGGACAATAAAATCTTTGATGAGAATCTTAAAAAGGAAGCCCCAGTTCTAGATATAATCAAACAAGTTTTCAATAATGTTAATCAACATTACTCTTGAATTGTTGCAGGAAATCAAAAGGAGTATGATGAAAACAAACTTAGGATTGCAAAGGCCTCTATGGATAACATGTTTTATGTTGTGTTTACAAAGCCTCATGATGAAAATACCTCTAAGAAAGTCAAGAACAAGGATGCAAAACTTAGATCCTTTCTTTATGCCTAGCTAAGGGCGTAAAACTATAGCGCTTGTTGGGAGCCAACCTAATGAATAAAATATATTTTTTCTTTTTTGCTTCCTATTCTTGTGTGTTAGCACAATTATGCTACTGGTATGATTGTGTCTTTTATGTTTTAATTAGTGTTTGTGCCAAGTAAAGCCTTTAGGATCTTCTTGGGTGATAGTTGTTTGATCTTGCTGAAAAACAGAAAAATTTACGCTCACGAAATTAATTTTCATTTTTACCAGGGAGCGATAAAATACCCATTCCACTTGCAGTAGATCAATATACATATTTCTCAGAACGTCCTAAAATTTCATAATTTTTCGAGTTACAGAAGTATTCGAAATAGTCAAATTGCTACAGGCTGTTCTGTTTTGACAGATTTTGTTTTTCTTTGTGTTGTGTGCTTATTTTCATGGCTCTATGGTTTTCTTTGATAAGTTTTTCCATAGAAAAGTTGGAATACGGTAGATATAATACAAAAATAAAATATGAATTGGTTTGATACAACATTTGTAGTAGTGCTTTATTTTCCTTATACTAACGGATATCACGAAGGTTTTGTTGAGTTTTGAGTGATTGAAGTTTTCAAGTTTTGGGTTATCTTACGATGGATGAAGGAAGGATGGAAGAGGCTAAGCTTGGGGATGCCCCAGCATCGCAAGCTATTATCAAAAAATGAGCAACCAACTAAGCTTGGGGATGCCCCCGAGTGGCATCCCCGCTTTCTTCCAACAACTATCGGTATTTTACTCGAGACTATTTTTTTATTCGTCACGTGATATGTGTTTTGCTTGGAGCGTCTTGTATGATATATGTCTTTGCTTGTTTTATTTTTTGTTTTAAGTCATCAATCTTTGCTGTACACACCTATTTGAGAGAGCCAAAATTATGTCATGATTTGTTAGAATTTCTCTCTATGCTTCACTTAAATCTTTTATGAGCTAGGACATGCTCTAGTGCTTCACTTATATCTTTTTGAGCACGGTGTGCTTAGTATTTATGAAGAAATGCTCTCTTGCTTCACTTAGATTTATTTGAGAGTTAGTAAAATTTCGAATAAATTCTCTCTTGCTTCACTTAAAATATTTTGAGAGAAAGAAATATTATGCTCATGATCTTTACTTATATTTGTTTGAGCTTATGAAAAGCAAAACATGAAAATTAGTCCCAAAGTGATAGATATCCAAGAAGGATAAAGAAAATAAAAATGTCATGAATATCATTGGACGAAATAAACTTGATTCTTAGTAATAGTTTTGAGATATGATGATGTGATATGTGACTTATGTTGATGAGTAATTATGCTCTAGTAGGAATATTGGTGTTTGTGATTCCTGAAGCATGCACGTATAGTCTCTCGTTGTGCTATGGTGTTGGAGCATGATTTATTTTCAATTGTCTTCCTTATGAGTGGTGGTCGGGGACGAGCGATAGTATTTTCCTACCAATCAATCCCCCTAGGGGCATGCGTAGTAGTACTTTGCTTCGAGGGATAATAAAGTTTTGCAATAAGTATATGAGTTCTTTATGACTAATGTGAGTCCATGGATTATACGCACTCTTACCTTTTTGCAATTTGCTAGCCTCTACGGTACCGTGCATTGCCCTTTCTCACATTGAGACGTGGTGCAAACTTCGCAGGTGCATCCAAACCCCGTGATATGATACACTATCACACATAAGCCTCATTATATCTTCCTCAAAACAGCCACCATACCTACCTATTATGGCTTTTCCATGAGCATTCCGAGATATATTGCCATGCAACTTCCACCGCTTCCGTTTGATGACTTGAGCATTCATTGTCATATTGCTTTGCATGATCATATAGCTGACATAGTGTTTGTGGCTCAGCCACCATTCATCATGTTTCATACATGTTATGCTAGATCATTGCACATCCTGGTACATGCTAGAGGCATTTATATAGAGTCATATTTTGTCATAGGTATCGAGTTGTAATTTTTATTTCTTTTGAGTTATAAGTAAATAGAAGTGTGATGATCATCATTATTCATTTTTAGAGTTGTGCCCCAGTGAGGAAAGGATGGTGGAGACTATGATTCCCCCACATGTCAGGATGACACTCTGAACAATAAGAGAAAGAAAAAAATAAAAAATAGAAAAGAAAAGAAAAAGAAAAAAATAAAGATAAAAAATAAGATAAAATGAAAATAAACAAAGAGAGAAGGGGCATTGCTAGTATCCTTTACCACACATGTGCTTCAAAGTAGCACCATAATTTTCATATGGAGAGTCTCCTATGTTGTCACTTTCATATACTAGTGGGAATTTTTCATTATAGGATTTGATGCACACCCACTTAGTTTTCATATTGAGCTTTCATACACTTATAGCTCTTAGTGCATTCATTGCATGGCAATCGCTACTCCTCACGTTGATATCGATTGATGGGCATCTCCGTAGCCCGTTGGTTAGCCGCATCGATGTGAGACTTTCTTACTTTTTTTGTCTTCTCTATATTTACCCCTATCATCATACTCTATTCCACCCGTAGTGCTATAACCATGGCTTGCGCTCATGTATTGCATAAGAAAGGAAAAAGCTGAAGCGCCTTAAAAAGAAAGAAGCAATTGCTCGGCTTGTCATCGGGGTTGTGCATGATAAATACTTTGTGTCAAGAAGACAAAGCATGACAAGACAATATGATTTTTTAGGGATAACTTAATTTAGCATTGATATTTTGAAAGACATGGATGCTTGTTGATATGCTTGAGTATATAAATCATCATGGCAAAACTAGACTATTGCTTTGAATCACATAAAAAGTCCAATTGTCCATGCTATAAACAAAATAATATGATATGACATGTTAAACAACACTGCACATCAAAAATCTTGTTTCTATCACTTACCTACTCGAGGACGAGTAGGAGTTAAGCTTGGGTATGTTGATACGTCTCCAACATCTCTATAATTTTTGAGTGTTCCATGCTGTTATATTATCAATCTTGGATGTTTTATAATCATTTTATGACATAGTGTCAAGTGTTAGTTCCTGTTTTTTCTGCTTTTTTACATTGCAGAAAATCAATACTAGACGGAGTCCAAATGCCACAAAACTTTACAGAGATTTTTTATGGACCAGAAGGAACATGTTGGGCCCTGGTAGCACCTTGGGGAGTCCCGAGGAGGGGACAACCCACCAGGGCGCGCCAGGAGGCCCAGGCATGCTGTGGTGGGTTGTGCCCATCTCGGGAGCCCCCCGGACCGCCTCTTCGCTCTATAAATATCCTAATATTCCCAAAATCCTAGGGAGTCGACGAAATATTCATCCAGCCACCGCAGAGTCCAAAACCACCAGATACAATCTAGACACCATCTCGGATGGTGTTCACCACCTCCATTGGTGCCTCTCCAATGATGTGTGAGTAGTTCTTTGTAGACCTTCAGGTCCGTAGTTAGTAGCTAGATGGCTTCATCTCTCTCTCTTGATTCTCAATACAATGGTCTCTTGGAGATCCATATGATGTAATTCTTCTTGCGGTGTGTTTGCTGGGATCTGATGAACTTCGAGTTTATGATCAGTCATATCTTTTTATATCCATGAAAGTTATTTGAGTTTCTTTGATCTCTTATATGCATGATTGATTATAGCCTCGTATTTCTTCTCCGATATTTGGGTTTTGTTTGGACAACTTGATCTATTTATCTTGCAATGGGAAGATGTGCTTTGTAGTGGGTTCGATCTTACGTTGTTTGATCCTAGTGACAGAAAGGGAACTGACACGCATGTATCCTTGCTACTAACAATAAAAAGATGGGATCTATATCTATGCAATAGATAAATGGATCTTGTCTACAACATGTCATCGTTCTTATTGCATTACTCCGTTTTTCCATGAACTTAATACAATAGATGCATGCTGGATAGCGGTCGATGTGTGGAGTAATAGTAGTAGATGCAAGTAGGAGTCTGTCTACTAATCTTTGATGTGATGCCTATGTAATGATCATTTCCAGGATATCATCATAATTATTTGAGGTTCTATTAATAGCTCAACAGTAATTTGTTTACCCACCGTTAGCTATCTTTCTCGAGAGAAGCCACTAGTGAATCATATGGCCCTCGGGTCTTCTTCCTCATATATTTGCTTGCGATCTACATTTCCTTTACATTTTTATTCAGATCTATTAAACCAAAAATATAAAAATACTTTGCTGCACTTTATTCTATTTGTGATCTATTATTTTAATCTACTACAATTTTCTGGCGTCATTACCCGAAAGGGATTGACAACCCCTTTAACACGTCGGTTTGCGAGGTGTTGTTATTTGTATGGATGTGTTGTTTACGTTGTGTTGCTTGGTTCTCCTACTAGTTCGATAACCCACTAAGGGAAATGCCTACCGTCCTTGTGCTGCATCATCCCTTCCTCTTTGAGGAAATACCGACGTAGTCCTAGCAGACATGAGATTTTCTGACGCTATAGTAAGAGAGCAATCAAAAGAAATTTCTAGCGCCTTTGCCGTGGAGGATCTTCTTCATAACCAGGTTCCTAATCACAAATCTCATCTCCTTGCAATTTACATTATTTTCCATTTGCCTCTCATTTTCCACTCCCCCACTTCATAAAAAATTGCCGTTTTAGTCGCCTCTCTTTTCTTGTTCACCATTTTCTTGTCAGATCTATCCTTTGCTTGCAATCAGAAGTGATATTGGTATGGCACCAACAGATGATGGCCTAAGTCCTAAAATAGGACGTACGGTCAATCTGGATGCTAAAACTTTTATCTTGGGGAAAGGGACCATTATGGGAAAAGAACGTATCCAAGAATTTTTCAATTGTGTGGGAAATTTGAGTGTTGATGATGCTCCTATACTTAAAACTACTAGATCTTATGCGGATGCTATTTCAGCACTAGTTCTGAAACATGAAACTAAATTTATTCATACCCATCCCACCTTGCAAAGATTGTTTTTTGAGATCCCCAATATAGAGAATCCTAGAGCTAAAAAGTTGGCCACTCTCGTTCTTATGAATTAGTTTGACTACATAATACAGGAAGCTAGGGAAATGTTTGACTTTTGTGGTATGAATCATGAAAACCCTGTGATAGATGAAATTATTTACAATAGTGACTATGCTTTAAGACATTTGCTTGGGGACAATAAAATCTTTGATGAGAATCTTAAAAAGGAAGTCCCAGTTGTAGATATAATCCAACAAGTTTTCAATAATGTTAATCAACATTACTCTTGAATTGTTGCGGGAAATCAAAAGGAGTATGATGAAATCAAACTTAGGATTGCAAAGGCCTCTATGGATAACATGTTTTATGTTGTGTTTACAAAGCCTCATGATGAAAATACCTCTAAGAAACTCAAGAACAAGGATGCAAAACTTAGATCCTTTCTTTATGCCTAGCTAAGGGCGTAAAACTATAGCGCTTGTTGGGAGGCAACCTAATGAACAAAATATTTTTTTCTTTTTGCTTCCTATTCTTGTGTGTTAGCACAATTATGCTACTGGTATGATTGTGTCTTTTATGTTTTAATTAGTGTTTGTGCCAAGTAAAGCCTTTAGGATCTTCTTGGGTGATAGTTGTTTGATCTTGCTGAAAAAACAGAAACTTTTATGCTCACCAAATTAATTTTCAATTTTTACCAGAGAGCGATAAAATACCCATTCCACTTGCAGTAGATCAATATACATATTTCTTAGGACGTCCTATAATTTCATAATTTTTCGAGTTACAGAAGTACTCGAAATAGCCAAATTGCTACAGACTGTTCTGTTTTGACAGATTTTGTTTTTCTTTGTGTTGTGTGCTTATTTTCATGGCTCTATGGTTTTCTTTGATAAGTTTTTCCATAGAAAAGTTGGAATACAGTATATATAATACAAAAATAAAATATGAATTGGTTTGATACAACATTTCTAGTAGTGCTTTATTTTTCTTATACTAACGGATCTCACGAAGGTTTTGTTGAGTTTTGAGTGATTGAAGTTTTCAAGTTTTGGGTTATCTTACGATGGATGAAGGAAGGATGGAAGAGCCTAAGCTTGGGGATGCCCCAGCATCCCAAGCTATTATCCAAAAATGAGCAACCAACTAAGCTTGGGGATGCCCCCGAGTGGCATCCCCGCTTTCTTCCAACTACTATCGGTATTTTACTCGAGACTATATTTTTATTCATCACGTGATATGTGTTTTGCTTGGAGCGTCTTGTATGATATATGTCTTTGCTTGTTTTATTTTGTGTTTTAAGTCATTAATCCTTTCTGTACACACCTATTTGAGAGAGCCAAAATTATGTCATGATTTGTTAGAATTTCTCTCTATGCTTCACTTAAATCTTTTATGAGCTAGGACATGCTCTAGTGCTTCACTTATATCTTTTTGAGCACGGTGCGCTTAGTATTTATGAAGAAATGCTCTCTTGCTTCACTTAGATTTATTTGAGAGTTAGTAAAATTTCGAATAAATTCTCTCTTGCTTCACTTAAAATATTTTGAGAGAAAGAAATATTATGCTCATGATCTTCACTTATATTTGTTTGAGCTTATGAAAAGCAAAACATGAAAATTAGTCCCAAAGTGATAGATATCCAAGAAGGATAAAGAAAACAAAAATGTCATGAATATCACTGGACAAAATAAACTTGATTCTTAGTAATAGTTTTGAGATATGATGATGTGATATGTGACTTATGTTGATGAGTAATTATGCTCTAGTAGGAATATTGGTGTTAAGGTTTGTGTTTCCCGAAGCATGCACGTATAGTCTCTCGTTGTGCTATGATATTAGAGCATGATTTATTTTCGATTGTCTTCCTTATGAGTGGCGGTCGGGGACGAGCGATGGTCTTTTCCTACCAATCAATCCCCCTAGGGCATGCGTAGTAGTACTTTGCTTCGAGGGATAATAAAGTTTTGCAATAAGTATATGAGTTCTTTACGACTAATGTGAGTCCATGGATTATACGCACTCTTACCTTTTTGCAATTTGCTAGCCTCTATGGTACCATGCATTGCCCTTTCTCACATTGAGACGTGGTGCAAACTTCGCAGGTGCATCCAAACCCCGTGATATGATACACTCTATCACACATAAGCCTCATTTTATCTTCCTCAAAACAGCCACCATACCTACCTATTATGGCTTTTCCATGACCATTCCAAGATATATTGCCATGCAACTTCCACCGCTTCCGTTTGATGACTTGAGCATTCATTGTCATATTGCTTTGCATGATCATATAGCTGACATAGTGTTTGTGGCTCAGCCACCATTCATCATATTTCATATATGTTACGCTAGATCATTGCACATCCTGGTACATGCTAGAGACAGTTATATAGAGTCATATTTTGTCATAGGTATCGAGTTGTAATTTTTATTTCTTTTCAGTTATAAGTAAACAGAAGTGTGATGATCATCATTATTCATTTTTAGAGCTCGCCCTAGTGAGGAAAGGATGGTGGAGACTGTGATTCCCCCACAAGTCGGGATGACACTCTGGACAATGAGAGAAAGAAAAAAAAGAGAAAAGAAAAGAAAAATAAAAATAAAAAAATAAGATAAAATGAAAATAAACAAAGAGAGAAGGGGCATTGCTAGTATCCTTTAGCACACGTGTGCTTCAAAATAGCACCATATTTTTCATATGGAGAGTCTCCTATGTTGTCACTTTTATATACTAGTGGGAATTTTTCATTATAGGATTTGATGCACGCCCACTTAGTTTTCATATTGAGATTTCATACACTTATAGCTCTTAGTGCATTCATTGCGTGGCAATCACTACTCCTCACATTGATATTGATTGATGGGCATCTCCATAGCCTGTTGGTTAGCCGCATCGATGTGAGACTTTCTTACTTTTTGTCTTCTCTATATTTACCCCTATCATCATACTCTATTCAACTCGTAGTGCTATAACCATGGCTTGCGCTCATGTGCTGCATAAGAGAGGAAAAAGCTGAAGCGCCTTAAAAAGTATGAACCAATTTCTCAGCTTGTCATCGGGGTTGTGCATGATAAATACTTTGTGTCAAGAAGACAGAGCATGACAAGACTATATGATTTTTAGGGATAACTTATTTTAGCATTGATATTTTGAAAGACATGGTTGCTTGTTGATATGCTTGAGTATATGAATCATCATGCCAAACTAGACTATTGCTTTAAATCACGTAAAAAATCCAATTGTCCATGCTATAAACAAAAGAATATGATATGACATGTTAAACAACACTCCACATCAAAAATCATGTTTCTATCACTTACCTACTCAAGGACGAGTAGGAGTTAAGCTTGGCGATGTTGATACGTCTCCAACATCTCTATAATTTTTGAGTGTTCCATGCTGTATATTATCAATCTCGGATGTTTTATAATCATTTTATATCATTTTGTGGTACTAACCTATTGACACAGTGCCAAGTGCCAGTTCCTTTTTTTCCATGTTTTTACATCGCAGAAAATCAATACCGGACGGAGTCCAAATGCCACGAAACTTTACGGAGATTTTTTATGGACCAGAAGAACATGTTGGGCCCTGGTAGCACCTTGGGGAGTCCCGAGGAGGGGACAACCCACCAGGGCGCGCTAGGAGGCCCAGGCATGCCGTGGTGGGTTGTGCCCACCTCGGGAGCCCCCCGGACCGCCTCTTCGCTCTATAAATACCCTAATATTCCCAAAACCCTAGGGGAGTCGACAAAATATTCATCCAGCCACCACAGAGTCCAAAACCACCAGATCCAATCTAGACACCATCTCGGATGGTGTTCACCACCTCCATTGGTGCCTCTCCGATGATGCGTGAGTAGTTCTTTGTAGACCTTCAGGTCCGTAGTTAGTAGCTAGATGGCTTCATATCTCTCTCT
Source organism: Triticum aestivum (assembly GCF_018294505.1). Classification (NCBI taxonomy): domain Eukaryota; kingdom Viridiplantae; phylum Streptophyta; class Magnoliopsida; order Poales; family Poaceae; genus Triticum; species Triticum aestivum. Next base: position 301,734,810 of record NC_057800.1, read on the forward strand.
CTCTTGATTCTCAATACAATGGTCTCTTGGAGATCCATATGATGTAATTCTTCTTGCAGTGTGTTTGTTGGGACCTGATGAACTTCGAGTTTATCATGTGTCATATCTTTTTATATCCATGAAAGTTATTTGTGTTTCTTTGATCCCTTATATGCATGATTGCTTATAGCCTCGTATTTCTTATCCGATATTTGGGTTTTGTTTGGACAACTTGATCTATTTATCTTGCAATGGGAAGAGGTGCTTTGTAGTGGGTTCGATCTTACGGTGCTTGATCCCGGTGACCACGTATGTATCATTGCTACAATAGATAAATGGATCTTGTCTACATCATGACATTGTTCTTATTGCATTACTCCGTTTTTCCATGAACTTAATACACTAGATGCATGCTTGATAGCGGTCGATGTATGGAGTAATAGTAGTAGATGCAGGCAGGAGTCGGTCTACTAATCTTAGACGTGATGCCTATGTAATGATCATTGCCTAGATATCGTCATAATTATTTGAGGTTCTATCAGTTGCCCAACAGTAATTTGTTTGCCCACCGTTTGCTATCTTTCTCGAGAGAAGCCACTAGTGAAACCTACGGCCACCGGGTCTTCTTCCTCATATATTTGCTTGCAATCTACTTTTCCTTTGCATTTTTATTCAGATCTATTAAACCAAAAATACAAAAATACATTGCTGCACTTTATTCTATTTGCAATCTATTATTCCAATCTACTACAATTTTCTGGCATCGTTACGCGAAAGGGATTGAAACCCCTTTAACACATCGGGTTGCGAGGTGTTGTTATTTGTGTGCAGGTGTTGTTTAAGTTGTGTTTCTTGGTTCTCCTACTAGTTATATAACCTTGGTTTCTTCACTGAGGGAAATACCTACCGTCGCTGTGCTGCATCATTCATTTCTCTTTGGGGAAATACCGACGTAGTCCTAGCAGATAGGAGCTTTCTGACGCTATAGTGAGAGAGAAATCATAAAGTGCATGGGGTGTGCGGCACCTCTATATTGGGCGACATCGCGATGGAGCTCGGATGACATTTGTGTTCAGGGCTGACCCCGGGTTTGGTTACGTTTGTCGTGCGAGGCCTGATGGCCGTCCTCTCGCACTGGAGCGCGTCCTCTTGATCCATAGATTGATCTTGTCTGGTCGGCTCTATTGTCCAGGTCATGACTTAAGTCATATGTGTAGTCTGGATGCACTGTCGCTTTGCCTCTATGGCGAGGTGGCGGGTGCTGGTGTTCAGCATAGTTAGCCGCATTGTCCCGTCCATTGGTGGGTGGTCCTATTGGTCAGCCTGATCGTATTTTGTCGGTATTGGCTCAAGGGCCTTGTCGTCAAATTGTGGAAGTAGCCTGCATTTTGGGTAACTCTTTGTCGGGCGCTCGAGGCCGTATTCTTCGTCAGCCAGGACCTTGGTCCATCTGTTATTGAGCGTATCATGTTCGGCTTGAAGTTGCTGCTGTTTATTTTTCAGGCTTCGTGCGGTGGCGATAAGCTGTCGCTTGAAGCGTTCTTGGTCAAGGGGTTCCTTTGGGACGATGAAACCTTCATTGCCGAGGCTGATATCCTCTTCGGAGGTAGGTAAGTAGTTACTGTCTTCTGAGTCCTAGTGATCGGCGTGTTCGGGGCTATGTTGACCTTATTCTCTTTCATCCCGCTCAAACACAGGCTCGATGGGGTGGTCGGGATCTTCGGTGTTGTTACCTCTGGTGTCCGTTTTGCTTTCCCTTGCCCAACAAGATTGTGAGCGGCGCCGCTGACGCTGGCACTTGGTGGTTCATCGACGGGCTTATCCTCATCCGGTTTTTGAGTTCCATCATCGCCCTTTTTCTTAGGTGTGGCCACCATGTATACGTTGTATGTAGAAGTGGTCGTCCAACACCCCGTGACGGGCGGGTTCTGGCCTAGTTCGGCCTCGACATCGTCATCCATGCTATGATGTCTTTGGAGGCGTAGTCTAGCATGTTGGTTAAGTCCTGACGGTGGCTATTAAGTGGCTGGTGGGTAGGATGTAAAATTCCCTGCCGGCTCCCAGTTCGGGTTGGGCGTAGTTTGGAGATGGTACTTCCGTGATGGCGAGAGATCGCATTAGGTCCAGTATCTCGTTTAAGAGTGAAAGCTGTACGGGTGTCTGAGGGCCTGCAGAGATGGGTTCGGTAATAACCACTTAACCGAGCTCCATAGATGCAGGCCTCGAGATTTTGGAGTTAACGTCCAGGGGCAAGTCCGGCTTTCTGATGACGGTGAGAGTCCCGCTTGACTCTGGGCCTGCTGACGGCATGGTCGCATCTGGGTCTCCAACGGGGAGCTCGGTAATGGGATAGAGTTCGGTGGGGTTATTCCTCCCATCTTCGGACGAAACAATCCGCCTCAGATCTAAGGCCGGGGCGGGTGTGGGTGTCGACCCTTGAGAGGAATTTGGCGGTGGATCCGGCGGGCCTCCTTCATGTGGATGAAGAGCGGCGGCCGAGGCCGAGAACCCTTCAAAGACCAAATCTCCTCAGATATCAATGATGTAGTTCAAGCTTCCAAACCTGAGCTGGTGAACAGGGGCGTAGCTGTTTATCTACACGAGGCGACCCGTTGAATTGGCACGTAGAGCGAAGCCGCCAAACACAAAGAGTTGACTAGGGAGAAAGGTCTCCCCGAAAACAGCATCGTCGCCGATGACAAGGCGAGCCATCGATCCTTCTATTGACAACACAATGGAACTCTGAATAAAAGCACCAATGTCGGTGTCAAAACCGACAGATCTCGGGTAGGGGGTCCCGAACTATGCGTCTGAGGATCGATGGTAACAAGGTTCGATGGGGACACGACGTTTACCCAAGTTCGGGCCTTCTTGAAGGAGGTAAAACCCTACGTCATGCTTGATTGTATTCAATGAGTATAGAGGTTACAAGAGTTGATCTACCTCGAGATCGTAATGGCTAAACCCTACTTGTTTAGCCTATAAGAATTCAGATAGCCTCTACGGACTAAGCCCTCTGGTTTATATACACACAGGAAGGGCCTAGGGTTGTACAAAGTCGGTTTACACAGGAAGGAAATAGTACATCTAGACACTAAAACTTGCCTTTCATGCACACAGGAGTCCAATCCGGACACGGGGGGGGGGGGGGGGGGGGGGTCTTCGGTGTTTGTCTTCACGGCCCATCCGGCCCATCGGTCCGGCCCATATCAAATAATCCGGACACCCGAGGACCTAATCCAGGACTCCGTCACCCTCCCCAGTCCCGGTCCGAGCCCGGCGGCATGGCGGCTCGTCGTCCTCCTCGTCTCCCATGCTCCGCCCCGAAGTGGAGCCCCCACAGCTGGAGGAGGCACGACCGTCACCAAGGACAAGCTCACCGCTAGCAAAGGCACTATCGTCGTCATCCTCGTCGTCGTTGTCACTCTCTGGGCAGCAAACCAGGCACCGACCACCCTCTCCGAAGACCCTGATATAGAGGGTCGCGACCCCGTCGTACCTGAAGTGGAGGGTGCACCTCCCGTGCAGGCCGCGTGCGTGGAAAATGGCTGCCACGCGCTGCTCAGGGACACATTGCCAGTGGCGGTGACTTCGACGTCCAGCCATGAGGCCTGGCTGCAGCAGCCATTGCCTTGCAACCAAAGGCCAGGAAGCCCTCGGGCCGGCAATGCGCTCGCGAAGGAACGCGGGAGCTGGAGCCAGATGCCCGCTGTCGGTGTCAAAACCAGCGGATCTCGGGTAGGGGGTCCCGAACTATCCGTCTAAAGCAGATGGTAACAGGAAGCGGAGGACACAATGTTTACCCAGGTTCGGGCCCTCTCGATGGAGGTAATACCCTACTTCCTGCTTGATTGATCTTGATGATATGAGTATTACAAGAGTTGATCTACCACAAGATCGGAGAGGCTAGACCCTAGAAGCTAGCCTATGGTATGATTGTTGTTGTCCTACGGACTAAAACCCTCCTATAGAGTTTGGCGAAGAAACCAGTTAACAGAGCTATATCTGTAGGTATGCTGACGGGCCGTCCCGGAGAGGAGATGCCCGGGTCTGCGGGAGATCTTCTGCCAGAGCTCTCACAACTGCACGAACGAGTTCGACAGGTGATACAGGACCTTGCCCAGGCCTTGTGGCCGTCCGCCTCCCTGCCAGGAGGCATGGGAGAGCTTGTAGACATACTAAAGGGAGCACGACGGCGCTTCCGATTATGGAAGATATCTGCCTGCCGACAAGGTGCAAGGGGAGCCTGGGCCATGGTGAAGACTCGATATACCAAGGCTGACCCGAACCATATGGCCAAGGTCGGACCTGTAGGCCCTGACGGGAAAGAGATCCCCGTCAGCTTGGTGTATGACCAGGTGAAATTAGCCGCAAAGTATTCCCAACAGGATTGTAGGCTAGACAGCCTGTTGGATGGTATAGAAGAAGAATTTAGTCAGTCTAAGTGACTTTGTACTTCGAGTGACATATATTGTCCCTAGCCGGATTGTAAATCATTTGTCATGGCGGACCTTTTCTCTTCGACCTCCGGACCCGACAGTCCAGAGTGTATCCGAATACCCGCTTAGTTATGTAAAAACCGGGGTACGCATGGAAACTAGGCGTAGGGGTCATAAGTGCTTGAACAGACAAGTACCCAACTAGTTATGTTATATTACATGGATAGTAAGAAATATCTTCCAGGGAGAATAGTTCCGTTAAGGGTTCCTTTCCCTGGGCACGCATGCATTAATGTGCATGTCCGAACTGCGACAAGAGACGCATGATATAAACATCTGGGTGTATGTATTCTAATAAGTAAAAAATTCATCCTTTGTTCGCCGACCGAATATTCCCTTAAGAACGCTAGCTTTCGGCTTCACCCAGTCTGAGGTACACGTCCGGCTGACCTGGTAGTAACAATCGCAGTGGTGCTCCCGTTATGCCCTAGCTGAATTAACGGGAACATTGGGCATAAACACAAGAGCCAGGCAACCCAGCTTGGCCAAAACATAAGTCATATCGATGCATATAATGGCACAAAAAAGGTGCATGTGTAAAAATAACACATGTGCGGCAGGCATAGAGCACGGATCATAATTATATTCAGCTTCTGTATGAGAAGCCCCCAGGTATAATGAGCGCGCTTAGCACGTACAAATTGTGGAATCAAGACACAATTTAACCTTTGAAGGCCGCGAAGAAAAGGAAGAAAGACAGAAAAATATAGATAACATATATATATATATATAATTGATAGAGGTAAGGAGATGAACACAGAGTCCGGCGCTAGGCGTAGAACCTTTGGAGTCTGGCCGCGTTTCATGGGTTTGGCTCGACTCGATTGTCTGATGCATCCCACAGACGGTACGCTCCACCGATCAGAACTTTGTCAATAATGAAGGGACCTTCCCATTTGGGTTTGAGCTTGTCCTTTTTCTTCTCTGGTAGGCATAGAACGAGCTTGCCAACATTATAAGTTTTGGCCCGTACTTCTCTGCTTTGATATCGTCGAGCCTGTTGTTGATAGAATGTGGATCGGGCTTTTGCCACGTCATGCTCCTCCTCCAGGGCGTCCAAACTGTCCTGCCGATCTAGCTCGGCTTCTTTCTCTTCGTACATGTGCACGCGAGGTGAGTCATGAATGACGTCGTAGGGCAGTACCGCCTCTGCGCTGTACACCATAAAGGAAGGTGTGTATCCGGTAGTGTGATTTGGCGTGGTCCGCAGCCCCCAAAGTACGGAGTCGAGTTCCTCGACCCAGTGCGTATCTGATTCCTTCAAGGACCGCACTAGTCTGGGTTTAATGCCGCTCATTATAAGATCATTTGCTTGTTCGACTTGACCGTTAGTTTGAGGGTGATAGACGGATGCATAATCGAGCTTAATGCCCATTTTGCTGCACCAAGTTTTTACCTCATCGTCTGTAAAGTTCGAGCCGTTATCGGTGATGATACTGTGGGGGACACCATAGCGGTGTACAACCCCGGATATGAAATCTATCACTGGTCCGGATTCGGTCGTTTTAACTGGTTTGGCCTCTATCCATTTGGTGAATTTATCCACCATGACCAATAGGTACTTTTTCTTATGGCTTCCTCATTTAAGGGGTCCGACCATATCAAGCCCCCAGACTGCAAAGGGCCAAGTAATGGGGATTGTTTGGAGAGCGGTAGGTGGCATATGGCTTTGGTTTGCAAAGAGCTGGCAACCGACGCAATGTTGAACGAGGTCATGTGCGTCTGCTCGAGCTGTCGGCCAGTAGAAACCTGTCTGGAAGGCCTTACTTACAAGGGCCCGAGCTTCGGCGTGATGGCCGCCGAGTCTAGCATGAATTTCTACCAAAAGTTGTCGTCCTTCCTCCTCGGAGATGCACCTTTGCAGTTCTCCGGTAGCGCTTTTCTTATAAAGCTCTCCCTCGTGGACCTTGTAGGTTTTAGACCGACACACAATGCAACGTGCCTTGTTTTGGTCCTTCGGGAGTTCTTGCCTATTTAGGTAAGCCAAGAAGGGTTCTGTCTACGGGGCGATGAAAGCCATAATCACGTGGGCCGAAGGTGTTATCTCGGTGGCGGAGCCTCCGATTACGTCAGAGTGTTCGGGGGTTGATGTTGTGGCCGGATCCGGACTTTTGTTGCCGTTCTCCCCTTCCCACACCACGGATGGCTTAAACAGCCTTTCCAGGAAAATATTAGGTGGGACAGGGTCGCGCTTAGCACCGATTCGGGCGAGGATATCCGCCGCTTGATTGTTTTCTCGGACCACATGGTGGATTCGAGCCCCTCGAATCGAGATGACATTTTGAGGACGGCATTGCGATAAGCCACCATTTTTGGGTCCTTGGCATCAAAATCTCCATTTATCTGGGATATTGCGAGGTTCGAATCCCCACACACCTCTAGGTGTTGAATGCCCATGGAGACTGCCATCCGGAGACCATGCAACAGGGCCTCATATTCGGCTGCGTTGTTGGAGTCTGTGTATAATATTTGGAGTACGTATTGGACTGTATCTCCGGTTGGGGATATCAGGACGACGCCTGCCCCCAGACCCGCCAGCATTTTAGAGCCGTCGAAGTGCATGATCCAATTTGAGTACGCGTCATATTCTTTAGGGAGTTCGGCTTCTGTCCATTCGGCGATGAAATCGGCCAGTACTTGTGACTTAATGGCTCGCCGTGGTTTGTATGATATGTCAAACGGGAGGAACTCAATAGCCCATTTAGCAATCCGGCCCGTGGCATCGCGGTTGTTTATAATTTTGTTGAGTGGAACCTCAAAGGCCACCGTAATTGAACACTCTTTAAAGTAGTGTCGTAGTTTTCGGGATGCCATGAAGACCGCGTATGCTACCTTTTGATAATGTGGGTACCGGGATTTTCATGGAGTGAGGACAATAGATACGTAGTATGCCGGCTTTTGAAGCGGGAACTTATGTCCGTCCATTTATCGTTCGACGACGAGCACTGCGCTTACAACATGGTGTGTTGCCGCTATATATAACAACATTGGTTCGCCTATATTTGGCGCGGCCAAGATTGGGTTGCTGGCCAAGGAAGCTTTTATTTCTTCCAATCCGGTCATAGCCACGTCCGTCCACTCGAAGTGTTCAGTGTGCCGAAGAAGGCGATAAAGAGGTAATGCCTTTTCTCCAAATCGGGAGATAAAGCGGCTTAAGGCAGCCATGCATCCAGTTAATTTCTGGATTTGCTTGAGGTTTGTTGGGATAGCCAACTGTGACAGAGCTTGGATTTTAGCCGGATTCGCTTCAATTCCTCTATTGGAAATGATGAAGCCCAACAGCTTTCCGGCGGGTACGCGGAAAACGCATTTTTCCAGATTGAGTTTAATGGCATATGCTCGGAGATTGTCTAACGTGAGCCTCAAGTCGTCTATCAAAGATTCGATGTGTCTGGTTTTAATTACCACATCGTCTATGTATGCCTCCACTGTTTTGCCGATTTGTGCTTCTAGGCATGTCTGAATCATGCGTTGATAGGTCGCACCAGCGTTTTTGAGGCCGAAAGGCATGGTGTTGAAACAAAAGGGGTCGTATGGAGTAATGAATGATGTTGTGGCTTTATCGGGCTCCGCCATCTTGATTTGATGGTATCCGGAGTATGTGTCGAGGAAAGACAATGAGTCGTGTCCCGCGGTAGCATCGATAATTTGATCGATGCGGGGGAAGGGGAAGGGATCCATGGGGCAAGCCTTGTTAAGGTCATTAAAATCGACACATAGGCACCAGGATTTGTCCTTCTTTGGTACAATCATCAGGTTTGCTAGCTAGTCCGGATGTTTTATTTCTCTAATGAATCCGGCATCGAGTAACTTGGCTAGTTCTTCTCCCATGGCTTGTTGCTTGGGTTCGAAGAAACGCCGAAGAGCTTGCTTGACCGGCTTGTATCCCTATAGAATGTTTAGGCTATGCTCGACCAGCATGCATTGGATGCCTGGCATATCTGAAGGATGCCAGGCAAAGGTGTCCCAATTCTCGCATAAGAACTCCCGCAATGCGGCGTCTGTTGTGGGGTTCAGCTGTGCCCCGATGGATTCTGTTTTTGAAGGGTCCATTGGGTGGACTTGGAATTTGACTATTTCGTCCGCTGGTTTAAAAGAGGTGGACTTGGGTCTTTTGTCGAGTATCACGTCGTCCCTGTCCACTGTAGAGCGTAGCGCAATTAGTTCTTCGGCCACGAGCGCTTCGGATAATGCTTCGAGAGCCAGTGCGGCGGTTTTGTTTTTGGCGCGGAGTGCTATGTCCGGATCACTAGCTAGAGTGATGATTCCATTGGGCCCTGGCATCTTGAGCATCATGTACTCGTAATGGGGTATAGCTTGGAAGATTGTGAGTGCCTCTCACCCTAAAAGGGCGTGGTATCCGCTACTAAACGGGGCCACTTGGAATGTGATTTCTTCAGACCTGTAATTCTCCAGCAAGCCGAATACCACATCTAGTGTGATTTTTCCCGCACATCATGCCTCCCGACTAGGGATGATTCCTCTGAAGGTCATGCCGCTTTGATCAATGCGGCTCTAGTCTATTTCCATTTTTCTAAGAGTCTCCTCATAGATGAGGTTTAATCCGCTACCACCGTCCATGAGTACTTTAGTAAGCCGGAAGCCGTCCACAATTGGACTAAGGACCAAAGCGGCTGGAACTCGGGTTGTGCGGAATTGAGGTTCGTCACTGGCATTGAAGGTTATGGCCGTGTCGTTCCATGGATTTATCATTGCAATGTGGTAAACTTTGGCGAGGCTGCGAAGTGCCCGCTTGCGCCTATTGTTTGAAGCAAATTTCTCGAAGACTGTCAGTACTGTATTGTTATTTTCCTCGGGAGAGTGCTCTGCAGTATTATTGACGAGGAGGTCCTCGCTGCTCCTGGCCACCTGCCGGAGTATCCAACATGCTCTAAGGCTGTGTGTTGGCATGGTATCCGATGTACTGTGAATTTTGCATGAGCCATCCCTCTAATATGGTTCCGCGCCCTGTAGTGGGTTTTCGCTTATTTGTAATTGGATTGGGTGACTTACGACAGTACACCCTTTTAGTTCGGACAGAGGGTTTAGTTAGAGCTGGAGGATCCCAGAATTGTGTTTGGGATTTCCAAGTGCTTTCCATCGCACAATACTTCCGTAATATGGACGCCAAGTCAGCGAAGTGTGTTATATCATGGTGACTTATGCGCGTTGAGGATTCCCATGTCCGTGCAATTTTTGCAAAAGAATGAAGAAATTGCGTCTTCCTCGCAACAGTCCTTCGCCTTGCTTATTGCAAAGAGGAATCTGGCCCAATAGTGATGTACTGTCTCTTGGGGCTCTTGTCTAATACAGGAAAGATCACTTATGGGAGGGTGGGTCGGTAGATTTAAGTCCAAAACCTGGCCCAGTCTGAGACCCAAAGGAGTTTCCGAGCTTGGTAGTTCGAGCTCTGGGACGTTGCCCAACAGTACTAGCCCGCTGTTCGATTCCAGGTTCGAAGCTTGGGCCATGTCCTCCCGTAGACGGGTATCCGGCTCGGAGAGCTCAGGAATTCGTACATAGTTTGTCCTCAACATAGAGGAAGAATCGCTGCATCGCTCCTCCACCACCGCTATCTAATGGGTAACCGGCGGAGAGTTAATCTCCCTTTGGTCGGGTTTAAGCCCGATCCGATCATAGTCCGTAGCGACTCCCAAGGCGGCGATGCGATCCAAGAGCTCGTCCAAAGAAGAGAGCTCCATTGGATCCATCTGCTCGGTGAATCCCGAGCCAACATGGAGGATGTTTTTGATGACCCGAAAAGTCATCGTCGGCGCGACGGCCGATGGGGCGGTCACGACGAAGCCGCCTAATCGGAGAGTTTGGCCTACAGCCAGGGCTCCCCCAGAGGTAACATTGTCCCTGACAACAAGGCGAGCCATCAGGCCTTACCGTGATGGCATAGTGGAACTCTCAATGAAAGCACCAATGTTGGTGTCAAAACCGGCGGATCTCAGGTAGGGGGTCTTGAACTGTGTGTCTAATCGGATGGTAACAGGAGGCGGGGGCACAATGTTTACCCAGGTTCGGGCCCTCTCGATCGAGGTAATACCCTACTTCCTGCTTGATTGATCTTGATGATATGAGTATTACAAGAGTTGATCTACCACGAGATCGGAGAGGCTAAACCTAGGAGGTAGCCTATGGTATGATTGTTGTTGTCCTACGGACTAAAACCCTCCGGTTTATATAGACACTGGAGGGGCTAGGGTTACACAGAGTCGGTTACAGGGGAGGAGATCTACATATCTGAATCGCCAAGCTTGCATTCCACGCAAAGGAGAGTCCCATCCGGACATGGGATGAAGTCTTCAATCTTGTATCTTCATAGTCCAACAGTCCGGCCAAAGTATATAGTCCGGCTGTTTGAGGACCCCCTAATCCAGGACTCCCTCACCCACTGGCCTCTCCGACCACATGACGAACTCTGAAAGCGCGTCGGCTAAGTGGGAGCACGGTCGTAGCGGCCAGATGATCGCTGCATGCCTACCCCCATCGCCGAGGTCACCACGTCCGTGGCAGCCCTTGCCGCGGGAAGAAGCTCCACTGCGACTGCCGGAGGCAGCGCCCGCCGTTGAAGGAGCGCGCCCATGCCCCCGAGGGGCCGCCACCGGAGTCGCCGCATGCTTTTGGGGCCGCCCACGGCCTCTCTTGGGCGGGAGCGAGCCTGGACCCACCTTGGGGGCCTTCCCCTTCTCCGTTGCGGGAAACCTCCTCAGTGGCGCCATTGATGATTCGACGAGACGGCGAGACTAGAAGGAAGAGGAAGGAGCAAGCAACGAGAAGACGGAGATGAGCAAGGGGCTCCGCCCCCTCCCCCATTTATAGCAGGAGGGAGGCCAACCGTTGGCCTCCACGATCCCCTAGTAATGATGACCTTTTTTGCATGCAGTAGGCTATTGTCGAGAAGAACGGTTGCCGAGGCAGCGTGGGGAAGCGGAGACACCCATGTCTTGTCAATCGCCATGCATCGACCGGGTACGCAGGCGGTTGGGGCCCATGGCACTTCGCCCTTGCCCTTTGGCTTTGCCTCGAAGCCAAGTCCGAGCGTGCCTTGGGCTCGAGGTCTACTGTCGGTGTTCTGGGAACCGGGGTACCTAGACTTGCCTGCCTACGGCCCACGGCGTGGCTCCATCGATGGCCTGGTATGGCCCATCTCGAGTATCAACAACACAAGACCCTCGCGAGGGGCCAAGCCTCGCGAGGCGGGCGACATCAAGACCTCCAGAGGGAGTGGCCTCCCTAGGCTGGCTCCTGGGAGCGGAGATTCCTATGCAGGCGCTCACATCGTGAGGTTAGGTTGACGCAAGCCATGACGACCAAGGCCAAGCGGGCACCAGCGAGCGCGGTACAGAAGGTTTCCTCTTTGGTGCTAAAGAGGCAAGCGCAGGTGCGGAGTCCCGAGGAATCAGCCAAAGGTTTACATTTCCGTGCTACAAGACAAAGACCACTAGGACGAAAGGACGGAGGTCATCGTCGAGCTCACTACGACGTCACAACCAGAAGCTTTGCAGGCAAAGACCACCTTTTGTCAGGATAAGATGTACTAGTTGTCTCCCTTCGAAATTGGCCATTGTGGGATCCCTTCCCGCCTTCACTTTGAGGGAAGTGGACCAAGGCCACTACAAATATAGCTTACCCACCACCATGGACGGAGAGAGAGGACAGGGCAATCGAGCCACCTGAATCCTCACTAGCTCACAAGAACACACCTCTTGAGGTGGTTCTTCCACTTTTACTAGTCATCCTTAGCCCACCTCGAGGATAATCCACCACAAAGGAGGAGTAGGGTTTCACACCGCAAGGTGGCCAGAACATGGGTAAACTGTTGTCTCCTCTTCCTTTCCTGTTCATCGAGCTAGCCTAAGAGATTGGCGAGTTGGCAGGCTGGGGAGATTGAGTCCTTCACATGCACCCCAGAGTTCGAATCTTTCTTGGGTGTGCGGAGCCCCGAATCCGACAACCACTTTACTTGTTGTGGAGCTCTTCCTTATCCTTGGATGACATCTCATGAGCGACAATTCTACCAATGAGTTCCATGGACTTGAATGTGCACACCGTATTGTATTTGCCATCAAAAGCTCTAAGGATCTTCTTGATGATAAACTTGTTGGTCATCTCTTTACTTCCTAAGTTGGCAATCTCATTTGTGATGAGAGCAGGCTTAGAGTACATTTCAGCGACTCCTCCACCATCCTTCATGTTGAACTTGTCAAGTTGACTTTGAAGCACATCCAACTTGGAATCTTAGATGGATTCGGTACCTTCATGCATATCAACCAAAGTATCCCAAATTTCCTTTGCATTCTCAAGGCGGCTGATTTTGTTGAATTTCACGGGGGCACAATGCATTGAAGAGAATATCACAAGCTTGAGCATTGTATTGCAACATCTTCAATTCTTCCGCGGTCGCTTCACGATCCCGTTCTCTACCATCCTCAAAGAATTAACATTGAAATCCAATATGAACAATAGCCCAAACAGCGGTGTTATGACCAAGAATATGCATTTTGATCTTCTGCTTCCAACTAGAAAATTTTGTACCATCAAAATATGGAACTCTACGGTGATAGTTACCCTCACTAGACGCCATACTCTCCTAGGTTGTGAAACCAAGGCTATGATCACCAAAGCAATGGAAATAAAGGCTTACGGAGACCAAATCTAAATTCCACTTGTAGGATCGAAAGTATGTCTAGAGGGGGGTGATTAGACTACTTGACCAAATAAAAATATATCCTTTTCCCAATTTTAGTTGTAGGCAAATTTTAGCAACTATTACAAGTCAAGTAACACACTACACATGCAAGTCTCAGAGTATAGCAGCAGAATGTAAAGCATTGCACATGTAAGTAAAGGGAAGGATTTGGAGAAGGAAAACGCAATGGGGACATGATGATTTTTGGCATGGTTCCGATAGGTGGTGCCATCGTACATCAATGTTGATGGAGACTTTAACCCATGAAGGGTATGTCTATCCCACCTTGGCCATCACCCACGAAGGACTTTCCTCACTCCTGTAGATCTTCACGAAGTAGGCGATCTCCTTGCCCTTACAAACTTCTTGGTTCACCTCCACATCATGTCGGAGGCTCCCAAGCTCTAGGAAACACCACTCTCCAAAAGGCAATATACGATGTGTTGATGATGAGTTCCTTGCTCTTGTGCTTCAAATGATAGTATCTCCAACACTCAACTCTCTCTCACAGATTTGGCTATGGTAAAAACTGGATTTGAGTGGAAAGCAACTTGGGAAATGCTAGAAATCAAGGTTCAAATGGTAGGAATGGAATCTCTTGATCTCAACACATGAGTAGCTGGTTATCCCTCAGAAAATGACTGATGGAAGTGTAGGGATGTTCTGATGGCTCTCCTCAATGAGGAAGAAGGGGTGGAGATATATATATAGCATCCAAAGGAAATCCAACCGTCAGACACTTTTGACCCAACTCGGTGGTGCCGATCAGATATCTCGGTGGCACTGACCTATGTAAAAATATGAACGTTAGGAATCTCGGTGGACCAACGGGAACAACTCCGAGGGGCCAATGTGCATGGGCTTAGGGAAAACCTCGTCTCGGTGGCACCAATTGCATCATCTTGGTGGGACCGAAGTGAAGCAGTAAGTCAACTGAGTGTTGGTCAAGCCATCTCGGTGAGACCGATTGAAATTCTTGGTGGGACCAAAACAATTGCAACAAGCAACACAGAGTTGGCAAGGCCATCTCGGTGGGACCAAGATCCATATCGATGGATCTGAATTGTTATGGTTTCGGTAGTAGCTTAGTCCAAATGAACTCAGTGGCTCCACATATGTCATGGTAGAACCCAGCCACCTATGGGGCTGATGCGGCTTGAAGCTATGTCGGTATTTCCCCAAAGAGGAAGGGATGATGCAGCATAGCAGCGGTAGGTATTTCCCTCAGATGTGAAACCAAGGTTATCGAACCAGTAGGAGAACCAAGCAACACAACATAAACAACACCTGCACACAGATAACAAATCCTCGCAACTCGACGTGTTAAAAGGGGTTTTCAATCCCTTCCGGGTACGGCGCCTCAAGATAAGCAAACGGACGTGAGATAAATTGTAGTAGATTGATAGATCAAACATCAAATAAAATAAATAAGAATAAAATGCAGAAAGGTACTTTTGTGTTTTTAGTTTAATAGATCTGAAAATAAAAGCAAAGGAAAATAGATCGCAAAGGCAAATAATATGGGAAAGAGACCCGGGGGCCGTTGGTTTCACTAGTGGCTTCTCTCGAGAAAAATAGAAAACGGTGGGTGAACAAATTACTATTGTGTAATTGATAGAACTTCAAATAATCATGATAATATCCTGGCAATGATCATTACATAGGCATCACGTCCAAGATTAGTAGACCGACTCCTGCCTACATGTACTACTATTCTCCACACATCGACCGCTATCCAGCATGCATCTAGTGTATTAAATTCATGGAGAAATGGAGTAATGCAATAATAATGATGACATGATGTAGACAAGATGTATCTATGTAGAGATAGACCCCTCGTTTTATCCTTAGTACCAGTGATACATATGTGTCGGTTCCCCTTCTGTCACTGGGATCAAGCACCGTATGATCGAAACCACTACAAAGCACCTCTTCCCATTGCAAGATAAATAGATCAGTTTGGCCAAACAAAACCCAAATATCAGAGAAGAAATATGAGGCTATAAGAGATCATGCATAAAAGAGATCAAAGAAACTCAAATAGTTTCATGGATATAAAAAGATAGATCTGATCTTAAACTGAAAGTTCATCGATCCCAACAAACACACCACAAAAGAGTTATATTATTTTGAGAGTCTTTTAGCACAGCATGGTAATTTTCTTTGGCTATAAAATTAGTCCTAATATGATAGGAATCCGGGATGGGTATAATAAAAACTTTCATATAGAGTGCATTAAATATTATGAGAAATTTGGTATGTAGTTGTTTTGAGATATAAAGATGGTAATATTAGAGTCGTGCTAGTTGAGTAATTGCGGAATTGAGAAATACTTGTGTTGAAGTTGGCAAGTCTCGTAGCATGCACGTACGGTAAATGTTGTGTGACAAATTTTAAGCATGAGGTGTTCTTTGATTGCTTTGCTTATGAGTGGCGGTCGAGGACGAGCGATGGTCTTTTCCTACCAATCTATCCCCCTAGGAGCATGCGCATAGTGCTTGGTTTTGATGACTTGTAGATTTTTACAATAATTATGTGAGTTGTTTATGACTAATGTTGAGTCCATGGATTATACGGACACTCACCCTTCCATCATTGCTAGCCTCTTTGGTACCGTGCATTGCTCTTTCTCACCTCGAGAGTTGGTGCAAACTTCGCTGGTGCATCCAAACCCCGTGATATGATAAACTCTATCACACATAAGGCTCCTTATATGTTCCTCAAAACAGGCACCATACCTACCTAATATGTCATTTCCATAGCCATTCCGAGATATATTGCCATGCAACTTTCCACCGTTCCGTTTATTTTGACACACTCCATCATTGTCATATTGGTTTGCATGATCATGTAGTTGACATTGTATTGTGGAAAATCCACCTTCATAATTCTTTCATACATGTCACTCTTGATACATTGCACATCCCGGTACACCACCGGAGGCATTCACATAGAGTCATATTTTCTTCTAAGTATCGAGTTGTAATTCTTGAGTTGTAAGTAAATAAAAGTGTGATGATTTTCATTATTAGAGCATTGTCCCATGTGAGGAAAGGATGATGGAGACTATGATTACCCCACAAGTCGGGATGAGATTCCAGATGAAAAAAAGAGGCCATAAAAAAGAGAGAGAAAACGGCCCAAAAAATGAGAGAAAAAGAGAGAAGGGGCAATGTTACTATCCTTTTTCCGAACTTGTGCTTCAAAGTAGCACCATGATCTTCATGATAGAGAGTCTCTTATGTTGTCACTTTCATATACTAGTGGGAATCTTTCATTATAGAACTTGGCTTGTATATTACAGTGATGGGCATCCTGAAAATGCCCTAGGTCTTCGTCAGCAAACAAGTTGGATGCACACCCACTTAGTTTCTTTTGTTGAGCTTTCATATATTTATAGCTCTAGTGCATCCGTTGCATGGCAAGCCCTACTTCTTGCATTGACATCAATTGATTGGCATCTACATAGCCTGTTGGTTAGCCGCGTCAATGTGAGACTTTCTTTTTTGTCTTCTTACACAACCTCCGTCATCATATTCTATTCCACCCATAGTGCTATGTCCATGGCTCGCGCTCATATATTGCATGAAAGTTGAAAGAGTTTGAAAAGGCTAAGTATGAAACAATTGCTTGGCTTGTCATCGAGGTTGTTCATGATGGGAGCATTTTGTGTGATGAAAATGAATCATGGCCAAACTATATGATTTTGTCGGGATAAGCTTTCTTTGGCTATGTTATTTTGATAAGACATAATTGCTTGGTTAGCATGCTTGAAGTATTATTATTTTTATGTCAATATTAAACTTTTGTTTGGAATCTTTTGGATCTAAACATTCCTACCGCAATAAAGAGAATTACATTGAAAATTATGTTAGGTAGCATTCCACATCAAAAATTCTGTTTTTATCATCTACCTACTTGAGGACAAGTAGGAATTAAGCTTGGGGATGCTTGATACGTCTCCAACACATCTATAATATTTTTATTGTTCCATGCTATTATATTATCTGTTTTTGATGTTTAATGGGCTTTATTATGCACTTTTATATTATTTTTTGGACTAACCTATTAACCGAAGGCCCAGTGCAAATTGTTGTTTTTCCCTATTTCAGTGTTTCGCAGAAAAGGAATATCAAACAGAATCCAAACGGAATGAAACCTTCGCGAGGATCTTTTTTGGAACAAACACTATCCAGGAGACTTGGAGTGGAGGTCAAGGAAGCAACGAGGCGGCCATGAGGTAGGGCTGCGTGCCCAAGGGGGCAGGCGCGCCCCCCACCCTCGTGGGCCCCTCGTAGCTCCACCGACCTACTTCTTTCTCCTATATATACTCTTATACCCTAAAAACATCCAGGGGAACCACGAAACCACTTTTGCACCTCTGCAACATTCTGTACCCGTGAGATCCCATCTGGGGACCTTTTCCGG
Source organism: Triticum aestivum (assembly GCF_018294505.1). Lineage (NCBI taxonomy): Eukaryota > Viridiplantae > Streptophyta > Magnoliopsida > Poales > Poaceae > Triticum > Triticum aestivum. The sequence goes on from NC_057800.1 coordinate 301,752,414, forward strand.
CGATCTGCCGGAGGGGGATTCGATCCCGGAGGGCTTCTACATCAACACCATAGCCTCTCCAATGATGCGTGAGTAGTTTACCACAGACCTTCGGGTCCATAGTTATTAGCTAGATGGCTTCTTCTCTCTCTTTGGATCATAATACAAAGTTCTCCTCGGTGTTCTTGGAGATCTATTCGATTTAATTCTTTTTGCGGTGTGTTTGTCGAGATCTAATGAATTGTGGGTTTATGATCAAGTTTATCTATGAACAATATTTGATTCTTCTCTGAATTCTTATATGCATGATTTGATATCTTTGCAAGTCTCTTCGAATTATCAGTTTGGTTTGGCCTACTAGATTGATCTTTCTTGCAATGGGAGAAGTGCTTAGCTTTGGGTTCAATCTTGCAGTGCTCGATCCCATTGACAAAAAGGGAACCGACACGTATTGTATTGTTGCCATCGAGGATAAAAAGATGGGGTTTCTATCATATTGCTTGAGTTTATCCCTCTACATCATGTCATCTTGCCTAATGCGTTACTCTGTTCTTATGAACTTAACACTCAAGATGCTTGTTGGATAGCGGTCGATGTGTGGAGTAATAATAGTAGATGCAGAGTCATTTCGGTCTACTTGACACGGATGTGATGCCTATGTTAATGATCATGCCTAGATATTCTCATAACTATGCGCTTTTCTATCAATTGCTCGGCAGTAATTCGTTCACCCACCGTAATATATGCTATCTTGAGAGAAGCCACTAGCGAAACCTATGGCCCCCGGGTCTACTTTACATCATATAAGTTTCCGATCTACAATTCTAGTTTACTATTTATTTTGAATCTTTATTTTCGAATCTATACAACAAAAATACCAAAAATATTTATCTTATTATCTTTATCAGATCTCACTATCGTAAGTGACCGTGAAGGGATTGACAACCCCTTTATCGCGTTTGTTGCGAGGTTCTTGTTTGTTTGTGCAGGTATTGGGGGACTTGCGTGTAGTCTCCTCCTGGATTGATACCTTGGTTCCCCAAAACTGAGGGAAATACTTAAGCTACTTTGCTGCATCACCCTTTCCTCTTCAAGGGAAAACCAACGCATGCTCAAGAGGTAGCAGGCACAACACACCAGAACACCCAGGATGGGCCAGAGTAGCACCTGGGGGGTGCCCCAAGGGGGGCACAACCCACCAGGGCGCGCCCAGGTGGGTTGTGGCCACCTCGGTGGCCTCCCGCACCCCCTCTTTACCCTATAAATTCCGAAAAATTCCAGAAACCCTGGGGGTTAACCTAGATCAGAAGTTCCACCGCCGCAAGGCTCTGTAGCCACCGAAAACTAATCTAGACCCCATTATGGCACACTGCCGGAGGGGGAAATCATTACTGGTGGCCATCTTCAACATCTCGGTGTCCACCACGATGAGGAGGGGTAGTCCACCCTTGGGGTTGAAGGTTTGTACCAGTTGCTATGTGTTTAATCTCTCTCTCTCTCTCATCTTCTTGAGATGTCACGATCGTGATGTATCGCGGGCTTTGTTAATATAGTAGGATCATATGGTGTTTTCCCCTCTCTATCTTGTTGTGATGAATTGAGTTTTTCCCTTTGAATTTTGTTGTTATCGGATTGAATACTTTTATGGATTTGAGAACACTTGATATATGTCTTGCAATTGAATACTCGTGGTGACAATGGGGTATCGTATTGGTTCACTTGATATATGTTTTGGCACTCAACTCGCAGATTCCCGAGGTGACATTGGGGTAATCTATGCATAGGGGTTGATGCATGTTCTTGTCTTTGTTTCTCCGATAGAAATCTTGGGGCACTCTTTGAAGTTCTTTGTATGGATTGAATATTATGAATCTGAATTTGTTTTCATGTTATTTTAGTATGAATTCTTGGATAGATCGATCAGAAAGAATAGCTTCGTGTTATTTTAGTATGAACTCTAGGATAGATTGATCGGAAAGAATAGCTTTGAGGTGGTTTCGTACCCTACAAACAATTTTGTCTTATGTTCTTCGCTAGATAGGAACTTTGGGGTGATTCTTCATCGCACGTTGAGGGGTGGTTATATGATCCAATTATATTAGCATTGTTGAGAGATTGCACTTGCAAAAGTACGGACCCTAGGCCTTTTTTTAAGCATTGAAATACCGTTTTTGTGCCCGTTTACTATTTGCTACCTTGTTATTTTTATTTATTTAGATTATAAAAATATAATTCTACCATCAATATTACACTTTTATCAGCATCTCTTTGCCGAACTAGTGCACCTATACGATTTTCCATTATATTGGGTGTGTTGGGGACACAAGAGATTTCTTGTATTTGGTTGCAGGGTCATTTGAGAGAGACCATCTTCATCCTACACCTCTCACAAATTCATAAACCTTAGGTCATCCACTTGAGGGAAAATTGTTACTTTCCTACAGAACTCTGCGCTTGTAGGCCCAACACGTGTCTACAAGAATAAAGTTGCATAGTAGAAATCAAGCATCGTTGGGGTAGGCCCTGTCAGGTACAAGCAGGGCATTTACGATGATATTCTCCTCTTTCTTGGTCTTCTTTGCTTCTTCATTAACCTGTGCTTAAGTCAGTTTCTGGGTTTTTTCGTGCGTCGTCTGAGACGCCATGGGGATATTTATGCCATCATCCATGAGTCGCCCATGTCCCACGTTCACGAGGGGGTAAGCGCCATTCCACTAATTCCCCTGCCCTTGCCATTTCTGCCACGTATGCCGCATGCATTGCGCAGGGTTGGTGGCAGACGTGGAGGGCATGTGATCGAGTGCCAAGGCAGAAAGCCAGGCGCCATGTGCTACTTATTGAGCTTGCATTGGTTTTTCCCTTGAAGAGGAAAGGGTGATGAAGCAATGGAGAGATAAGTATTTACTTATGTTAAGAACCAAGGTATCAATCCAATAGCAAAAGAACATGCAAATCACCAATACCTGCACAAACAATCAAACACTTGCACCCAGCGTAGTAAAGGGGTTGTCAATCGCTTCACGGTCACTTGCAAAAGTGAGATCTGATAGAGATAGAGATATAAAACTAAACAAAAGATAAATTTTTGGGTTTTTTTTGTTTATATATCTAAAAATAAAAGATTGCAAAATAGTAGATCAGAAACTAATATGATAGAAAATAGACACGGGGGCCATAAGTTTCACTAGAGGCTTCTCTCTTGAAGGCAAATAATAAGGTGGGTGAACAAATTACTGTCGAGCAATTGATAGAAAAGTGCAAAGTTATGACGATATCAAAGGCAATGATTATGTAATATAGGCACCACGTCTGTATCAAGTAGAGCAACTCCTGCCTGCATCTACTATTATTACTCCACACATCGACCGACTCCTACATGCATCTAGAGTATTAAGTTCATAAAGAACAGAGTAACACTTTAAGTAAGATGGCATGATGTAGAGGAATAAACTCAAGCAATATGATGTAAACCCCATCTTTTTATCCTTGATGGCAACAATACAATACGTGCCTCGCTACCCCTACTTTGTCACTAGGTGAGGACACCGCAAGATTGAACCCAAAGCTAAGCACCTCTCCCATTGCAAGAAAAACCAATCTAGCTGGCCAAACCAAACTGCTAATTCAAAGAGAAATACAAAGATATCCAATCATGCATATAAGACTTCAGAGAAGATTCAAATAATATTCATAGATAAGATGATCATAAATCCACAATTCATCGCATCTCGACAAACACACTGCAAAAGAAGATTACATTGGATAGATATTCAAGAACATCGAGGAGAACATGGTATTGAGAATCAATGAGAGAGAAGAAGCCATCTAGCTACTAGCTATGGACCCGTAGGTCTGAGGTAAACTACCGACGCTTCATCTGAAGGGCAATAGAGTTGATGTAGATGCCCTCCGTCCTCGAGTAGGTAAATGATAAAAAAAGAATTTTTGATGTGGAATGCTACCTAACATATTTATCCATGTAATTTTCTTTATTGTTGCATGGATGTTCAGATCCATAAGATTCAAAACAAAAGTTTAATATTGACATAAAACGATAATACTTCAAGCATACTAACAAGGCAATCATGTCTTCTCAAAATAACATGGCCAAAGAAAATTATCCCTACAAACATGTAGTCTGGCTATGCTCCATCTTCATCACACAAAATATTCAAATCATGCACAACCCCGATGATAAGCCAAGTAATTGTTTCATACTTTCGATGTTCTCAAACTTTTTCAACTTTCAGGCAATACATGAGTGTGAGCCATGGACATAGCACTATAGGTGGAATAGAATATGGTGGTTGCGGAGAAGAAAAAAAAGAAGGAGATAGTCTCACATCAACTAGGCGTATCGACGGGCTATGGATGTGCCCATCAACAGATATCAATGCGAGTGAGTAGGGATTGCCATGCAACAGATGCACTAGAGCTATAAGTTTATGAAAGCTCAAAAAGAAACTAAGTGGATGTGCATCCAACTTGCTTGCTCATGAAGACCTAGGGCAATTGGAGGAAGCCCATCGTTGGAATATACAAGCCAAGTTCTATAATGAAAAATTCCCACTAGTATATGAAAGTGACAACATAGGAGACTCTCTATCATGAAGATCATGGTGCTACTTTGAAGCACAAGTGTGGAAAAAGGATAGTAACATTGCCCCTTCTCTCTTTTCTCACATTTTTTATATTATGTTTGGCTTCTTTAGCCTCTTTTTTGGCTTCTTTGGCATCTTTTATTTATTTTTCCTCACATGGGACAATGCTCTAATAATGAAGATCATCACACTTTTATTTACTTACAACTCAATACTTAGAACAAAATATGACTCTATATGAATGCCTCCGGCGTTGTACCGGGATATGCAATGACTCAAGAGCGACATGTATAAAAATGATGAATAGTGGCTTTGCCACAAAATACGATGTCAACTACATGATGATGCAAAGCAATATGAGAATGATGAAGCGTGTCATAATAAACAAAATGGTGGAAAGTTGCATGGCAATATATCTTGGAATGGCTATGGAAATGCCATAATAGGTAGGTATGGTGGCTCTTTTGAGGAAGGCATATGGTGGGTGTATGGTACCGCTGAATGTTGCGCGATACTAGAGAGGCTAGCAATGGTGGAAGGGTGAGAGTGCATACAATCCATGGACTCAACATTAGTCATAAATAACTAACATACTTATTGCAAAAATCTATTAGTCATTGAAACAAAGTACTACACGCATGCTCCTAGGGGAATAGATTGGTAGGAAAATACCATCGCTAATCCCCGACCGCCACTCATAAGGAAGACAATAAAAAAATACATCATGCTCCAACTTCGTTACATAACGGTTCACCATACGTGCATGCTACGGGAATCACAAACTTCAACACTACTATTTCTATAATCCACAATTACTCACTAGCATGACTCTAATATTATCATCCTCATATCTCAAAACAATCAGAAGGAATCAAACTTCATATAGTATTCAATGCACTTTATATGAAAGTTTTTATTATATTCCTCTTGGATGACTATCATACTAGGACTAAATTCATAACCAAAGAAAATTACCATGTTGTTTAGAAAGACTCTAAAAATAATATAAGTGAAGCATGAGAGTTCAACAATTTCTCTAAAATAAAGCCACCGACATGCTCTAAAAATATATAAGTGAAGCACTAGAGTGTCAGGACCCCGATCCTAGGTCACACCGATCTGGCATGTAATGCCTCATATCACTTTGCAGCCTCACGCACGGTATTCCCACGGGTGTCGCCTTACCATGGCCTAGGGCCGTTTTTGCCTTTTGGCTCACGTATATGATAGTGTCGCTAGCATCCATATGACAGAGAACCAAGGCCGACATGACTAGTCATGAACCCAAAGTGGCACTAACTTACGGGGACATGCATACATGAATCAACATCGAGCATGTCAGTTAGCAGCGTGCGAATCCGGGCTGTAGCACTAAGCTAACAGGACTCTGGGAACCCGGGCTGTAGCAGGCTAGGCAGGACTCCGGATGTCTTTGCGTGACATTTCCCCGAAGGGACAGACACAGGAACAAAGTGAATCACATCCCGGCCAGTCAAGGGTTCCGGAGCAGTAGTGCTGGGGTAGTAGGACTCCGGTGAACCGGGCTATAGCAAACTACTATGGCGCATGGAAGCAGAAGACTACATTTCCCCATAAGAGAGGCTACCAAAGATAAACAACTAGGTTGTCAGATCCCACACATACCAAGCATTTCAACCATACACACAATATGCTCGATATGTGTAAATACAACATGGCATCACAACATAACTCTATGACTCAAGTATGTATTCATTAGGCTCCGAGGAGCCAAGTATTACAAACATGGGTCTCATGACCCAACATACAGAGCATACAAGCCATAAGCACATGCGGAAGCTTAACTTGACTGAGTACAGACATCTACAAATGAAGAAGGCTGAGAAGCACGACTATCTACCAGATCCTGCCGAGGGCACAAGATCATAGCTGAGGTATCGAGCTAAACATCGAAGTCCACACGGAACTACTAGCGAGACTAAAGTCTCTCTGCAAAACATAAATTAAGCAAACGTGAGTACAAATGTACCCATCAAGACTTACATCAGAACTAACTACATATGCGTCATTATCAACAAAGGGATGGTGGGGTTTAACTGCACCAAGCCAGCTTTGACTCAGTGGCTAACCTGAATTACTGCTGCAAATAACTCTTTGAGGTGGCGCACACGAGTCCACATATTCACCATATCAATACACCACTATGGATCTGCTCCCGTCTCCCTACGAGAACGCCATCCATAGCACTCACGCTTATCTTGCGCATTTTAGAGTATCCAGTTTCACTTGTCTATGAGCTGTACAGGCAACTAAGTAGTCCTTTACCACGGACGTGGCTATTTGAATAGATGATGTTAACCCTGCAGGGGTGTACTTCTTCATACACGCTCTCACCACTTACCGCCGTTTACACGACATGTACTCGGCAACCTTCAAGCGGAAGCCCAACGAGGGTGTCGGCCACGGCCTACCTAAAACACTCAAGTCTCCAGTCCAGGTTCATCGCCTATCCAGGTTCCATCCGCAGGGAGTCCGGCCGAGGTTTCCACATACGGCCCCGAATAATGCGTACAGGGTTCCCGAGACACTAAACGGGCGCCTGGCATGCCCGACCATGGTGTATCTACTCCATCATAGCCCACCCCTAGGGTCAGCGCTATGCACGGCCACCAACACATATCCTACAAACACCAGAAACTAGTTGCAACTCCTAGACAAAGGACTAGGGTGGTTAAGAAGCCGAGAGGGTCAATTAAGGATCCCAATGCATGGTAGTAACTGGTTCTTAAATCACACATACAGATCTCGGTGCTTAAGGACGGTTCCTATGAAACAACCCACCATGTACTCCTACATGGCCTCTCATCGATACCTTTACCAAATCGTGTTCAACACACTTAGCTCACACACAATAGGACATGTTTACAACTTTCCAATTCATCCCCGATGAATCAGACCTGACATAACTCTAAGCAATAGCAGGCATGACAAACAAGCATGAATGACTAGGCACGTCAGGGCTCAAACAACTCCTACTCATGCTAGTGGGTTTCATCTATTTACTGTGGCAATGACAGGTCATGCAGGGGAAAGGTATAACTCTTCATCGGTCATCGATCACAGTGTCGGAACAACGACTACCGATGGGAACAACACTGGCAACAGAGAAAGAACATAATCAATGCAATGCACAATATGATGCATGATCATGACATGTCAATGTGCTGTGATTTGAGCTAATGCAGCTAAGAACAAAAGGGTTTGAGTTGATCTGAACCAAAGGTTCAAATTCAAATTCAAATTAAGAACTTATAAAGTGCATTATCATGTTTTGATCTAAACAGAAAGGTTAAGTTGTTTAAACATGCATAAACCCAGTACAAATGGATAGATTGGATTTTTATGATCATTTTTCATATATAAATTATCTTCATCTGAGTTATGGTTGAATTACTATGAAATTTTCAAGTTTAAATCAATTTCAGGAATTTCCAGAGTTGTTTTTACTCCAGAAATTACATTATTGCATGATCACTACATCAGGGTGACGCCAGCAGTCAACATGAGTCGATCAGGTCAAACCTAGCCAGTGGGACCCACTGGTCAGTGACCTAGTCACCTAACTAAGTTAGTTAGCCCTAACTAACTGGGCAGGGCCCACTAGTCAGTGACTGTAGTAACTAACCTAACTTGTTAATTAGTGCTAACTAGAGTAATTAGTGGGTGAAGCCCCTAGTCGGTGAGAGAGAGGGGGAGGTCAAACCGGGCAATGGGGTCAACCCACGCTGGTTAACGGGTCAGCGGTCGCCAGCGTTTAGCCGCCGGCGAGTCCAGACGCGGCGGAGCGCGTCGGGATTGCTTCCCCGACGCCCAAACGAGCAGGCGAGGGCAGCTGCGGGGAGCTGGAGCTCACCCGCATCCAGCACGACATGTGGTGGCAGCAGGGACGGCCGGAGCTCGCCGGAAACTAGCTCGGGGTGGCGCCGGCGTTCGGGTGAGCGCGGTGATGCAGAAGCAGTGGCCATTGAAGCGCGTGTGTGACCCCTACAGCGGCTACGCGAGGTAGCAAGTGTGTTGGACACGACGCTCGAACCAAATGGTTGTTGGAGTCATGTCGGCGGCGAGTGCAGGCGGCGGCGCAGTCGGGCGAGAGGGGCGTGGCGGCTAAGGAGTGCAAGAGAGAATGGAGAGGGGGAGGATGATCAGAAGCTCACGTAGAACACGACGAGCGAGTCGGTGAGCTCGGGGAGGGGCTGATGAGGACGGGAGGTCGCCGGTGATCTCGGCGACCGAACGACGAAGACGAGGTCGGGGTGGTCGCATCGAGGCGCGCGAGTGCTCAGGGCTCGGGCAAGACGACGTAGCAGACCGTGACGGTTCTTCTGGACACGGTCGATGGGCGAGGGAGGGCCGGTGGACGCGGCGGTACTCGTTGGCGTGTTCGAGTGTGCTCGGGGGAGGGAGCAGAGGAGGAGGGGGTCCAGGGAGAGAGGGAGAGGCCGAGAGGGTTGCGGGGTGTCTCCAGACGCGTCTGGTAGGCTCGGGGCGCCTCGGTGGCAAGCAGGAGGTGGCCAGGGGTGGCTGCGCCCGTCGACACGCAACAGCTCCTACTGGCGCCGGGAAAAAGACAATAGGGCAGCGCCTAATTGGCTGGGCCTTAACAGTAGCAGGCCAACAGTGCCAGGTAAGGCCCAAGTGAAGTTTCTTTCTCTCTCTCCTTCTAATTCTTCAAGTTTTCTATTTTCTTTAACTCTGTTTTGATTTGATTTTCAACCCAAATCATTTTTGTAGCTTCTGAAAATATTTATGTGGCTTCATACAAAGTATTCGAAGCCACTCACAAACTTTCAGAATTATTGGAGTTATATTTAATATATAACAAATATAAATCAAATGCAAATAATTATTGAATTAACTCAAATGTCCAAAATAAACATTTCTAAAACTTCAAAAATATTGGTTTGAATTTTACCTCTTGCCAATATTTTTATAGCTTAACAGGAACATTTTCTTGGGTTTATTTGAAGCAATATTTAAAGTTGATCATTTTTTTGAAATGATTTCTGAGGCTTTCCACTTTCCCCAATTCAAATTCATGAATTTAAACATGATGCAAGATGATTGATGCAAGGACAAGCAGTGACTAGCTAGGGTTGTGACATAAAGCAAGATTGCCTAGCTCAAAAGATACAAGTGAAGCACATAGAGTATTCTAATAAATCACGATTCATGCATGTCCCTCTCAAAAGGTGTGTACAGAAAGGATGATTGTGGCAAACAAAAAAAGCAAAGACTCATATCATATAAGACGCTACAAGCAACACATATCATGAGATCCGTTAGTATATCAAGATGTCTACCGGGGCATCCCCATGCTTAGGATCTTGGTTGTCCTTGAATATTACCTTGGGATTCCTTGAGCATCCCCAAGCTTAGGCTCTTGCCACTCCTTATTCCATAGTCCATTAAATTCTTACCCAAAACTTGAAAACTTCACAACACAAAACTCAACAGAAAATCTCATGAGATCCGTTAGTATAAGAAAATAAATCACCACTTTTGGTACTGTTGTGAACTCATTATTTATTTAAATTGGTGAAATATATATTGTATTCTATCTTCTTCATGGTTCATACCCCTCCCTATACTACCCATAGATTCATCAAAATAGGTAAACAACACAAATAAAACAGAATCTGTCAAAAACAGAACATTCTGTAGTAATCTGTAACTCTCGAATAGTTCTATAACTCCAAAAATTCTGAAAATTAGGACAGCAAATGCAATTTGTATCTTAATATTCTCCAAAAAGAATCAGTATTTTATCACGCACTTGTTAATAATGAGAATTATTTTCCTGAGTGCAAAAGTTTCAGTTTTTCAGCAAGATCAAATCAACTATCATCGTAAGCTATCCCAAAGATCTTACTTGGCATAAACAGTAATTAAAACACAAAACACATCTAACCAGAGCCTAGATGAATTATTTATTGCAAAACAGAACCTAAAAATCAAGAAAAAAATTGGTTTGCCTCCCAACAAGCGCTATTGTTTAACGCCCTTAACTAGGCACAAAAACATAGATCTACGTATTGTCATCTTTGGTATGCAATCCATAAGTATCCCTCGTAATAGATTCATATGGCAAATTAATTTTCTTTCTAGGAAAGTGTTCCATGCCCTTCCTTAGTGGATATTGAAATCTAATGTTTCCTTCTTTCATATCAATAATTGCACCAATCGTTCTAAGGAAAGGTCTATCAAGAATAATAGGACATGTAGGATTGCAATCTATGTCAAGAACAATGAAATCTATGGGCACATAATTCATATTTGCAACAATAAGAATATCGTTAATCCTTCCCATAGATTTCTTAATAATGGAATCCCCAAGATGCAAATTTAAAGAACAATCATCAAATTCACGGAAACCAAACACATCACACAAAGTTTTTGGAATCGTGGAAATGCTAGCACTCAAATCACACAAAGCATGGCACTCATAATATTTAATCTTAATCTTAATAGTAGGTTCCCACTCATCATAAAGTTTTCTAGGAATAGAAACTTCCAATTCAAGTTTTTCTTCAAAATATTTCATCATGGCATCAATGATATGTTTAGTAAAAGATTTATTTTGATTATAAGCATGAGGAGAATTCAACATGGATTGCACTAAGGAAATACAATCTATTAAAGAACAATTATCATAATTAAATTCCTTGAAATCCAAAAGACTAGGTTCATTGCTACTTAAAGTTTTGACCTCTCCAATCCCACTTTTGTCAATTTTTGCATCAAGATCTATAAACTCCGAATCATTGGGACGCCTTCTAGCTAAAGTGGACTCATCTTCAGTCGCATCTTTATCAAGATTTATTTTGGAAAAGAAGATTCAATAGTATTCACATCAATCACTTTAAGATCTTCATCATCATTTTCACGAAAACTAGAAGAACACGTTTTTACAAACCAATCTTGCTTAGCACGCACCTTAGCGGTTCTTCCTTTGCATTCATCAATAGAAATCCTCATAGCTTTAAGAGATTCATTAATATCATGCTTGGCTGAAATAGATCTAATTTTAAAAGAATCAATTTCAAGAGAAATTCTATCAACGTTCCTAGCCAAATAATCTATGTTAAGCAGTTTCTCTTCAACCAAAGCATTGAAACTCTTTTGTGAACTCATTAATTCTTTAACACTATTCTTAAAATCAGAGGGCATCTTGTTATAATTTCCAGAAGAATTTTTGTAGGAATTATCATAATTATTAGAGGAATAACCACTACTGCAGGATGCTGCTAATGCGACACTACGGTCAGAGACTGTCGGTGGGAACGACACCTATGGGATCACAAGAATCCCTACTGTGGTTAGCGGGGCGCGGGGTCGTGAGAAGAGCGGATCTAATAGGTAGCACACGGTTCGTTTATCCAGGTTCAGGCCGCGAGGATGCCTAAAACCCTACTCCTGCTTTGGTGGATTGTATATCTGTGTTCTTGAGCTAGCTATGGGGCGTGAGGAGCTCCAAAAAGCCGAATCCTTCTCCTGGTCGCCTCGGGCCTCCTTTTATAGAAAAAGGGGTTGCCACAGTGGCACACAGGAGGTGGAAAGGGTACAGTGATGCGAGGTTATCCCTCGCATTACATGACAAGGCGCATTTAATGCGTCTTGCTTAGGTGTCCTTGCTTTATCGGGGACGGGGGAGAGATTAGTCTCGTCCGTCGCCGCTCCTTCTTGTGTCGACACGCGCCCTGGCCAGCGATGCCTGAGATGCCACGTAGGTAGGCGGGCAGCTGAGGTGGCGCAGTGGTGGGTCTTCACGAAGATCTGCATGCCGCCATGCAGGTGCCTGCCCAGCTGGTTGGGTCGGCAGCTGCATGCATGCGGTGGTGGAGGTTTAGTCGGCGTGGGCCTGATGGTGGCCCCGCGGGTGTCCTCGGGAAGGGCCTTGCCGGGGCCACGGCAAGGGTCTTGCCGAGGCGTCTGCTGTCATCCCCGGCAAGGCGCTTGCCGGGGGCCTTGTGGTCTTCCTCAGCTGGGATCCCGCCAAGGGTTGTCGTCTCCTTAGTGCATATCTGATCTTGAATGTCTTCACAAAGATCTGCATGCCGCCACGGGGATGTCTCCCGAATCCTTGCCCTTTGGGGGCAGTGGACTCAAGGGTGGTTTGCTCCGTAGGCGCGGGACGAGTCGCCGTGGCAAGGGTCTTGCCGGGGCTGCTAGAACTGTCTCCCAGCAAGGATCTTGCCGGGAGAGTCCGCTTCGTCCCCTTTGCTCTTCGTGGTCTTGGCCTTGGCGTTGTTCTAGTTCTCTTGAGCTTTGGTCTTACCCTGGCTCACCTCCCTTGCCTTGCTTGGTGTGGTGGTGCCCGTGGCTCAGACTGCCCATGCACAGTTATAGGGGTACAAAAAGTGTACCCCTCTTTTTGTATACCGACAGGAGCCCCCGGGCCTGGGCCACACATAAGCGCAACGTGTTGTTGGGCTAGGCCCAAAAACGGTGCGCGGGTAGGCGGGGCGGTTTTTACCGCGGTAAGGTTCTTCGCGCGGTGCACTTCCCACGACTCTCGCGCGTGGCGCGGCGTGAGGAGGCGCGTGTGATGTGGGCGGCATTCATGGGGTTGGTTCCCGCAGGCATGCGTCACATCGTAGTAAATGGGCGGTTCGCGGCTTCCCCATAAATGGAGGGAGGCGTGGAGGCGTGGCCCATTTACTGAATGGGGCTGAGGCGCCGTCTTCAAGGCGTCCACTCCCCACGATCACGGGGTGGGGAGTGGTCGTCTCACCCGTCCCCTCGGTTCTACACGTCATCCACGTGTCTCCGATGCGCCTGGGGTGGTAAACGGTGGAGGCGGGAAATCGGGCCGTCGCTGGTTGGGGCGGTGGGTCGGTCCTGGCTCCTTGCGCCTTCCGTATCTTGATTGGCCGAGCGGGGCGGCCGAGCCCCAACCCCGATACTTTATAAAGAGCGGGAGGGGGATGGCGTCCCGCAATCTTTCATCTTCTTCTTCCTTCAGCTTCAGCTCCTCCCTTCCATCCGTCATGGAGAGAGGGAATCCTGGTCCTTCAATAGTGGCGGCGAGGGTCGCCGCTCGACAACGCGTCCCTCCTTCCCCTGCGCCTGCGGTGGCAGAGCCAGCCACGAGGGGAAGGGGGAGGGGGTGAGGCCGTGGGCGAGGCCGGGGCACTCGGGGAAGAGGAGGACGGGGCGGCATGCCGGCCTTGCCTCCGCCAGCATCTCCTCCTCCAATGGAGGGCCATGTTGGCGATGACCCTTGTGAGTTCTTCGTCAGGCTGCACCGGCCGCCACGCCATCGCCTTCGTCTCCCGACTCCATTTGCGCGGGAGATGGAGTTGGATCTGCCGGAATCGTTGCGGCTGCACATGAGGGGCTGCGGGATCAGTGGCACGCGGGTCCACGTTGACTTCCCCGCCCCTCACGTGATGTATCTTTGTCGGGGATGGAAGACGTTTGCTCATATCCACCGCTTGACGGAGGGGCTCACTCTCCATTTTAAGCTGATGGAGGGTGGCCTTCTCTCCATCAAGGTCTTCGGGTGCTTTGGGACCCGTGCAAGGTGTTGCGTGGAGAGCTCTTCTGATAGTGAAGACTCCTCCTCGGGCGGGAGTGACGACGAGGATAGCGGCAACGACGACGAGGGTAGGAGGCGGCGGGATGACGGGTCCGATTAGGTGTCGGGTGCCGCTCCGTGCGGCACCGGCGACCCCATCATCCGCGTCGCCGGCTCCCTGAACTTCTTGGGGTCGTCTCCTTGGGTGGCTGGCGTTGGGAGGCTACGGAAGATGAAGAGGGAGGGCGGCAAGGCCGTCAAGTCGGAGTACGCGGGCACCGATGCCTTCGACGCGTGGTGACGTCCTGCCACCTCGTCTTTGAGCTCTGCTTCTGGCGCCGCCATCACCATCCAGCCTTTGGACGGCCACCAAGATGTTCTCTTGGTGTCTTCTGCCACCCGTAGCTCGCCTAGGCGCTCCTTTTGTCCTTTCGCCTCCTTGACCTGCCTCTTGAGGAGAGGGACAAGAAAGGGATTACGGGCACCTTATCTCTTTTTAGTTCGTAAGCCTTCGGGCCTTTGCTGAATTTAAAACTTGTAATCCCATCATTCATGTTTTTCATTCCCTATGGACTGTACCTGAGTGGAATGTTTTTTTAATGAAAAAGGGATGCTTGCTGGGTCATTTGTTTGCGGGTGGAACCGACGACAAGGAGTAAATCCTTCATATCTTCAAGATAAACATTTCCTTGCCCCGCAATAGGCCTTGCCGTCTCCCCACTTCACTCGACCTTCCTCGTGCCTTCGGCGGAGGCAGGGATGAGGCGGGTTCAGGCTCCTTGTTTCATCCTTTCGCTGCCGCGACTACAACCAAACTTGGCCCTAGGAACGAGCCCTAGGGCCTAGAGTTATGGGACCACGGTAGCTTAGGGGAAAACGAGGTTTCACATACCTCAGTCCATAATGGAATGCATGATACGGGATGAAGAACTTATCTGAAGCTGCAGTCCCCGGCAACCCCGGTTCGCCGTGGGTGAATCTTTGCTCTTGCAGCCCCCGGCAATACTGGCTTGCCGGGGGCTAGATGCTGGTCTGTTCCTCTTTTTTCCCTCCCCAAGTGGTTCGGCACGGATATCTATGTGTCCTGTGAACCAAAGAAGACAAAAGAAAGACAAAGAGACGCACACTCGACCTCTAAGCTAGGGGTTAGTCGCCGCTAAGCACTATCAACCCTAACCAAGGATGAGACATGACCTAGCATGCATGCTATAACTTAGGGCACTAGCGCTTCATTTATTTATGCTCAGGGTCTGCGCCTGGCTTTGTACAGAGGGTTACATGCGTCATTGGCAAGGCTCGTACAAAAGGTGGCTTGCCGGGGGGCCCGGCAAGCCACGCCTCACGGGTAAAACTTGCAAAGATGCTCAATGTTCCAGGAGTTACTCACCGGAACGGCATCTTTGGTCTCCAGGCGAACTGCGCCGGGCCTGGTGACTCGTATTACCCGATAAGGGCCTTCCCACTTTGGCGCCAACTTGTTGGAATTCTTGGCCAATTGAACGCGCCGAAGAACAAGGTCGCCTTCCTCAAAGCTTCAGGCATGAACTTTTCGGCTATGGTAGCGGCGTAAGGCTTGCTGGTAGCGCGCTGCTCTCACAGCCGCCCGAAGACGATCTTCCTCAAGGAGCATTGCGTCATCTTGCCGCAATTGCTCTTGCTCAAGCTCGTCATAAGTGACTACTCAAGGTGACCCGTATATGAGTTCCATGGGGAGAACTGCTTCTGCCCCGTATACCAGGGCAAAGGGTGTCTGGCCGGTGGCTCGATTTGGTGTCGTTCTAATTGACCAAAGAACCGCCGGCAATTCATCAATCCAGCGCCTTCCACTCTTGCGCAGTCTGTCAAAGGTCTTCAAAGGATTGGTGTGCCGTTTTGGTGTACCCAATAGGGTTATCACCGACAACGGCACGCAGTTTACAAGCCACACCTTCATGCAATATCCTTGTCGGGAGACAGTTATAGCAGCCCCGGCAAGACCCTTGCCGCGGCGACTCGTCCCGCGCCTACGGAGCATACCACCCTTGAGTCCACTGCCCCCAAAGGGCAAGGATTCGGGAGACATCCCTTTGGCGGCATGCAGATCTTTGTGAAGACATTCAAGATCAGATACGCACTAAGGAGACGACAACCCTTGGCGGGATCCCAGCCGAGGAAGACCACAAGGCCCCCAGCAAGCGCCCTTCTGGGGATGACAGCAGGCGCCTCGGCAAGACCCTTGCCGGGGCCCCGGCAAGGCCCTTCCCGAGGACACCCGCGAGGCCACCATCAGGCCCACGCCGACTAAACCTCCACCACCGCATGCATGCATCTGCCGACCCAACCAGCTGGGCAGGCACCTGCGTGGCGGCATGCAGATCTTCGTGAAGACCCACCACTGCGCCACCTCAGCTGCCCACCTACCTACGTGGCATCTCAGGTATCGCTGGCCAGGGCGCGTGCTGACACAAGAAGGAGCGGCAATGGACGAGACAGATCTCTCCCCCGTCCCCGATAAAGCAAGGACACCTAAGCAAGACGCATTAAATGCACCTTGTCATGTAATGCGAGGGATAACCTCACATCACTGTACCCTTTCCACCTCCTGTGTGCCACTGTGGCAACCCCTTTTTCTATAAAAGGAGGCCCGAGGTGACCATGAGAAGGATTCGGCTTTTTGGAGCTCCTCACACCCCATAGCTAGCTCAAGAACACATATATACAATCCACCAAAGCAGGATTACGGTTTTACGCATCCTCGCGGCCCGAACCTGGATAAACGAACCGTGTGCTACCTGTTAGATCCGCTCTTCTCACGACCCTGCACCCCGCTAACCATAGTAGGGATTCTTGTGATCCCATAGGTGTCGTTCCCACCGACATCTCTGGCGTGCCAGGTAGGGGGCGCAGTGGTGAGAATTGGCTCTAGCAATCAGCCCAGCACTCCTTTATCTTCATGGCTCTTGGAGAGGGAAGGAGGCCGGAAGATCAGCGCTCGAGCGACTACAAACAGAAGCTAAGTTACATTGGACCCCGGATATTTCCATTCTATTATATAAAGTTATTATCCTTGGAGTTGTCGTTCTTTGTACAAAAAGAAACCTGTACGCAAATGGGGCCTTCCCCGATCGGCAATGCCTTTGTTCTATTTCGTGTCCGCTCAACAGTTCAAATGGCTGCGTTGAAAATGGTAGGGTAGCCTTCCGCAATTGGCAAGGCTCTCGACTCTGACTCGAGTCAAACTCGATAGTTCGAGCGGCTGCGTCAAAGGTGGTAAGGTGGCTCACCCTGCAGCACGCTCACCCGGCAGGCCAATGGGGACCCGTCCCCAAGACGCCGCCTTGGGTTTCCGCGCCGGCAAGCTTACCCAGCTGGCATAGGGTGGACGTACAAAGAGGCAACAAACAGGAAAATAACATGCATAATTCCAAAAGTACTGCAAAGTTATATTACATCACATCATTGCTGCGGTTCTAACTAAAGATGAAATTTGTCTTGGTCGTGAACCTGCAGCGGCGGTGAAGAACGGGATGCCTAATCCCGGCGCTGGCCTTCCACCCTCTTGATTTCGTCGATGCTGCTGATGACGGGCTTGATGCGCTCCTTGAGCACCGTGAGGTCAATACCATCCGGCAAGCTATCCATCGCGGCATCGAAGTCGAGGTCGGGATTCCAGTATGCCATCTTGGTGAGGACCTTGGTCATGACCCCCCAGCAAAGTCGCCGGGCTTCCCCGGCCAACGTGGCCGCTCGGTTGGAGTGAAGATAAGCCAAGGCTCCAAGGACGCCCGCGAAGAACAGGGTCAGCTTGGTGTTGACGGTCCCGCTACGTTCAGGGGCGTACCTCACGTTTGGCAGCCCATGGTGGCCAAATGCGAGGTGACCCTGCCGGCGATGTCCTCCAGACGGCTGATCCATCTGTTCTCTCCCGCCACATATTCCTGGTGGGAGGTGGCCTCGTTCGCCCGCAGCTGCTTCTCCTCCTCCAGACTCCTGGTCAAGGTCTCCTCCCGAGCCCTGCTCTCCGACAACATCTTCTCGAGATCATCCAGCTTCAGCTTGAGATCTCTGACGGAGTTTTGCGCTTTGGAGAGCTCCCCAGCCCTACTGTTGACCGCTCCTTGCGCCTCCACCAAGGCGCTATTGAGCATGCTCTTCTCGTTGGACAGCTTGAGGGCCTGCTCCTTCAGCTCGTCCTGCTCCACCTCCAACTCCCTTACTTTGTCGGCATGGGCCAGAGCCTGGGCATCGAGTGCCTCCTTGTGCCTCTGCTCCAGATCGCGAGTCCGTCGCGCGACAAGGGCCTTGAGCTCCTCATCCCTGCCATGGAGTGCTACGGCAAGCTTCGCCTCACACACGGTGAGGTCCTCTTCCTGGCAATCCAGTGCGGATTGATGCTGGTTCCGGACGGCCTCGGCCGCGGCAGCCAAGTTCGCCACCTTTTCTTGGGCCCTCTCGATGTCAGCCATCTTCATGGTGAGCTCGACATTGCGCTTGGCCAATTCCTCCTGAAAGGCCCTCTGCTCCTCGCGAGTCTGGTGGAACCAGGTCTGTGTCTCAGCAACGCGCGCCTTGAAATCCACCTCCGCCTGGTCCACCGTTGCCGTCCTGGACTTAACCTTGTATAGACGGACACGGTAGAGCGCGTGGAGTTTTCAGAAGTTGGCCCCCATAGCGCGGAAAAGCTGCTCTTCTGGAGAACCATCACCGCCAACGCCCGGCTCATCGACAACCTCGAGCCCGGTGGCGGCAAGCACCTCGCTGTCAAAGACTTCCCCTACCTGGCGCACCAGAGATGTCGGTGGGAACGACACCTATGGGATCACAAGAATCCCTACTGTGGTTAGCGGGGCGCGGGGTCGTGAGAAGAGCAGATCTAACAGGTAGCACACGGTTCGTTTATCCAGGTTCGGGCCGCGAGGATGCGTAAAACCCTACTCCTGCTTTGGTGGATTGTATATCCGTGTTCTTGAGCTAGCTATGGGGCGTGAGGAGCTCCAAAAGGCTGAATCCTTCTCCTGGTCGCCTCAGGCCTCCTTTTATAGAAAAATGGGTTGCCACAGTGGCACACAGGAGGTGGAAAGGGTACAGTGATGCGAGGTTATCCCCCGCATTACATGACAAGGCGCATTTAATGCGTCTTGCTTAGGTGTCCTTGCTTTATCGGGGACGGGGGAGAGATCTGTCTCGTCCGTCGCCGCTCCTTGTGTCGACACGCACCCTGGCCAGCGATGCCTGAGATGCCACGTAGGTAGGCGGGCAGCTGAGGTGGCGCAGTGGTGGGTCTTCACGAAGATCTGCATGCCGCCACGCAGGTGCCTGCCCAGCTGGTTGGGTCGGCAGCTGCATGCATGCGGTGGTGGAGGTTTAGTCGGCGTGGGCCTAATGGTGGCCCTGCGGGTGTCCTTCGGAAGGGCCTTGCCGGGGCCCCGGCAAGGGTCTTGCCGAGGCGCCTGCTGTCATCCCCGGCAAGCTGCTTGCCGGGGGCCTGATGGTCTTCCTTGGCTGGGATCCCGCCAAGGGTTGTCGTCTCCTTAGTGCGTATCTGATCTTGAATGTCTTCACAAAGATCTGCATGCCGCCACGAGGATGTCACCCGAATCCTTACACTTTGTGGGCAGTGGACTCAAGGGTGGTTTGCTCCGTAGGCGCGGGACGAGTCGCCGCGGCAAGGGTCTTGCCGGGGCTGCTAGAACTGTCTCCCGGCAAGGATCTTGCCGGGAGAGTCCGCTTCGGCCCCTTTGCTCTTCGTGGTCTTGGCCTTGGCATTGTTCTAGTTCTCTTGAGCTTCGGTTTTACCCTGGCTCACCTCCCTTGCCTTGCTTGGTGTGGTGGTGCCCATGGCTCAGACTGCCCGTGCACAGTTATAGGGGTACAAAAAGTGTATCCCTCTTTTTGTACACCGACAGATACCCTTCGAGAAACTATGTGTGATGCAATAATCGCAAATGTTTTTTTATGAAAACCATCAGAAATGATGCAAAACATTTGCAACGAATGATACATCAAACACGGTTCAGATTATAGTTGCGTGTGCGATGAGGGGCATACGGTTGATCTGTACGAACTGTTTGCGATGAGACAGAACAACAGAAATGGGCAGCCATATCAAGGTGTGTGCAATATACGGCATACAGTTCAGTCCGATGAACCGTTTGCGATGAGTGAGGTGAACACAAACGATTCGGTGTAACAAGATGTGTGTGATACCCGGCAAACAGGTCGGTAATAAAAATTGTGTGCGATCATTATAGATAGCCCATACGGTCTTTTTTGTGAATTGTGTGCTCGTCAGGGCACACAGTTCAACAAACCAACCTGTTGGCGATAATGTAGAAGATCTTTGTCGAATACATATTACTAACCATGTATGATGAGATTGACAGGATAAACAGAGATATATACAGTCTTCTTAATTTAGTCCTTCTTCTTGTTGTTCTTGTTGGATGGCCTCGCGACATCGTCTTGGCGAGGAAGCTTCTTGCCACTGACCGTTGGCTTTTCATTGCCGCCACCGTTGTCATCGTCGTCCTCCTCCTCATTCGACCATTCCTCCTCCTCATCGTCATCATCCTCTTCTTCGTCCTCCAACGGCTCCTCATCCATCTGGTTGTCGTATGACTTCGGAGGCGGCGTCCCTTCCATGAACCGGATATAATCGAGGTCGGTGCTCGACGGCGGACTCATGGAAGATGACTGGGATGATTCCGATGTTGACCTATCATCAAGCGCCAGACTGTTGGCCGAACTGTCATCCTTGCTGTCGCTCGACATGGCTGCAGAGTGTGTGCCAGTGTGTAGCGCGGCCTGCCGGAGACGATGAAGATGGTGGACACTTAAGTGGGGTATGTAGAGAAGAGGAACTGCCAATTGAAGCGGGCATTAAAGCGGGGGTTGACGTATTATCTAATCGCTGATATAATCAACCGCAATTAATTGTACCCGGTCGCTCCAAATTCCCGGGGTTGCGCAGGAATCCTTTTTTTAGGGTTGGTTGCACAGGACTCCTATTGGCTATTTGGCTGGTTTACTTCTTCATGACAAAAACAAGGAACGAGTTTTGGGATTATGCACCGGTACCGGTACGAACGGAGTAGGACAGTTGGCAAGCAATACATTGAGCTCTTCTTATTGATAAAGCTAGTAATAATAAAACTAGAAAGGAAACGAAAAAAGACAAAGTAAAATATCTGCAGGAATCTTCGCGTAACATCAATGGCATATATAGGACCTAGATGTGCATTACTTAGAGCACATCTAGATGTACTTTAGCAATACTATCAAACAGAACCCATAATCATCATTGCAAACAGCGCATAGAACATGGCTAATGCGACAACCACAACTACACATGCTAGTTCCTTCTTGTCTCTTGCTTTCATCTGTTGCCTGTGATTGATTCTTTCTTGCTTCATCGTATTGATTGTACATTCCAGATTAGCCAGCTTCTTCTTAAGCTTTACGTTATCTTCTGTGAGCTTGGTGATAACACTCCGAGCCCTGCCATGCCATTCTTCATCCAGCCAGTTAATAAAGGCATGAGCCTCATATCCCTGCCAATGTTAAATAGTATTCCGGATGAACGGTGGCACTAACTGAAGTAAAATGTTGAACTTAATTAGCACTAACCTCTAAGGGCCAACTGAGAAACCGCCTGCGAATGTCGAATCCCTCCATGCATACATGTCGAGCGGGAGTGCCCGTGCACACAAATCACCTTTTGGTACTTCTCGGTGGCGTAAAACTTGGAGTCAAACTCGTGTTGCGGGAGTCTGAAGTCAAGCTCCAGATCATGCGGCAGATCGCTTT
>NC_057800.1:301774544-301781944 GCF_018294505.1 Triticum aestivum
GGGGGGGGGTCATTCAGCATGGATTTAGCAAGGAGCCGTAGTACACCTGCCTTCTGATCTAGATCCGTAGATTGGAACCTGGTAGGACGATTCGGATCCGTAGTACACCTGCCTTCTGATGACCTTATGCAAGTGCTCGGCGGTGACAGCTGTCGTGGCAGCGATACAAGCAGGAGCAGCCGCACCGAAACCATCAGCACCACTCGTCTGCATTCCCCCAATGTCAGCGCCATGCGAGGGAATTTGGAGGCTATGTAGGGATTAGGGGGGAATGGGGAAACTGTGGAGATAAGCTAACGGTCGGGAACTACTAATGGCACTATATATATGTTGTATATATACGGCACACTATTTGTACATGTCGTTTGTGTTAGGTATTACAACGTCACATAGGACTTCCGCACCAAACCATGTGAGAAGACAATGTAGGTTAGACATGGTTGCCGTTACATAACCGTATGTGATGTACTACCTTGTCCATATAATTGAGTTACGGTGAGATAGCGTGTAAACAGCCGCTCTGTGGATATCCGTAAAAAATAGCCACTCTGCATATAGAGATGGCAGCGGCGGCCTAGGCAGCGGCTACCGGAGAAGAGGTCAATCCTCGGTCGATGGGCGGTGGCGGCATCATAGGAGGTCAGTCCTCGTTCTGCGATGGGAGATAGGAGGAGCTCAACCATCGAGGTCGGCGGTGGCGTGATTCGGGCACATCCATCACGGTCAATGGCGGGATAGTGGAGGTCGAACTTCAGGCGGCAGCCGCACTAAGCTTCGCTCCTCGACCCTGCTGTCTTGGCGTGTCGCTGCGTCGCGCTTGTCTGTCTGTTGGGTGGAGGTTGTCGCGCGGCTAATTAATTAAGGTATTCTTTTCGTGAGTGGCTAAATTTAGGTATTCAATTCCTAAGTGTAGTGTTGTAATAGTACTCTGCGTGTAAATTGACTGGCCATTAATTTTTGTCATAGCACCTCTGGATAACAGCATGGAGCGCCCTTAGTAATTATTAAAATAAAACCTTGTGATTTATGCACACATCTTTGGACAACAGTTAATCCTTGTATTAATGTTGTTTTCTTTTAATTACCAATCGTGTGCTGCAGATGGAACGATCTCAATGGATGAAGAATTGGGAAACTGCAGATTTTATCAGTGGCGTGACAGAGTTCATGAATTTGGCTGAAAGTGCAAAGAGGAGAATTGGTGATGCGGATTACATCATGTGTCCATGTACTGATTGTGCCAATACAGAGTCACATGAAGTTGCAGATGTCCATATGCACTTAATCTCTAGGGGATTCATGGATGGATATACTTGTTGGACCAGACATGGTGAAGATGAGGTCATGGATGAAGATACCCAGGGCAGCGAGATGCCAAACCCCGATCAGTGTCACATGGATGTTGAATCTAACATTGAGGCAGAGGCGTCAAGCTAGCAATGGAATACCGGAAAGCGGAAACTCCCACTAGAAAACCAAGACATCCACGCAGATGATGACGATCTTGATATGCCAGATTTTGCTGCTATGATTGCAGATTTCTAGGGCCCAGAAAAGGATATGATTGGGTACAAGGATCTCCCAACCATTGATGCAGACTCCAAGAAAGAATTATATCCAGGTTGCAAAAATAAATATTCCAGGTTGAGCGCCACCCTGGCGCTTCTCAGATTTAAAGCAGCAAATGGTCTATCAAACAAGGGCTTCACAAAGATGTTAGGTCTTTTGAAAGAAATTCTTCCGGAAGATAACATGCTCCCCAAAAGCACGAATGAAGCGAAGAAAATTGTTTGCCCATTGGAACTTGAAGTATAGAAGATACACGCTTGTGTGAATGATTATATATTGTACTGTGGTGAGTACAAAGATTTTCGTGCATGTCCCACATGCAAGCATGCACGATACAAGTGCAGGAGAGCAAAGGACAAGTACACATTGGACGACGAGATCAAGTCAGGAATCCCGTTCAAGGTTGTTTGGTACTTGCCTTTAATTCCAAGGTTGAGGCATTTGTTTGCAAACCCTAGAGAGGCAAAGAGGTTGCGGTGGCATCATGATGAGCGAATTGCGGATAGGTTTATGAGGCACCCGAAAGATGGGGATTGGTGGGAATTAATCGACAAGTTTGAAAACTTACCCAAGAATCCTAGAAGTCTATGGCTCGGGGAGTGTACTGACGGGATGAATCCTTTTGGCAATATGAGCACCAATCACAGCATATGGTCGGTGCTTCTGTGCATATATAACCTAGCTCCTTGGTTGTGTATGAAGAAAAAATACATTATGATGGCAATGAGTATCCAAGTCCTGAAGCAACCTGGAAATGACATTGACATTTACTTTCAGCTACTAGTAGAAGAACTGCTGACAGTGTGCATAGATGCGCCTGCTGTAAAATGTTATGATTTTTACAGAAAGGATATTTTCGATCTACATGCGATGCTGGTGCACACCATTCAAGATATGCCGACATTAGGCAACACATCGGGGCAGAAAACAAGGGGAGATGTAGGGTGTGTCACATGCATGGATAGGACAGCTAGCAAAAGACTTCCCAACTCGCACAAAACAATGTATTTGCGTCATCATAGGTTCTTACGGAATAATCACCCATACCGAAAGATGAAGGCTGAATTTGATGGTACGACAGAGGCAGCTTCAGCCCCAAGACCCTGTGAAGGGGTGGTGGTCCACAACATGGCTAAAAAATTAATGTTGTTCTTGGCAAGAACCACCCTTTGACAGTGAAACTAAGACCCAAAATCGGGATAGATTGGAACCTGGCAGGACGATTCAGATCTGTAGTACACCTGCCTTCTGATGACCTTATGCAAGTGATCGGCCGTGACAACCGTCGTGGCGGTGATACAAGCAGGAGCAGCCGCATCGAAACTATCAGCACCACTCGTCTTCATTCCCCCAATGTCAGCGCCACGCGAGGGAATTTGGAGGCTATGTAGGGATTAGGGGGGAATGGGGAAACTATGGAGATAAGCTAACGATCGGGAACTACTAATGGCACTATATATATGTTGTATATATACGGCACACAGTTTGTACATGTCATTTGTGTTAGGTATTACAACGTCACATAGGACTTCCGCACCAAACTGTGTGAGAAGACAACATAGGTTAGACATGGTTGCCGTTACATAACCGTATGTGATGTACTACCTTGTCCATATAATTGAGTTACGGTGAGATAGCGTGTAAACAGCCGCTCTGTGGATATCCGTAAAAAACAGCCACTCTGCATATGAGATGGCAGCAGCGGCCTAGGCAGCGGCTATCGGAGAAGAGGTCAATCCTCGGTCGATGGGCGGTGGCAGCGTCATAGGAGGTCAGTCCTTGTTCTGCGATGGGAGATAGGAGAAGCTCAACCATCAAGGTCGGCGGTGGCGTGATTCGAGCACATCCATCACGGTCGATGGTGGGATAGTGGAGGTCGAACTTCAGGCGGCAGCCGCACTAAGCTTCGCTCCGCGACCCTGCTGTCTTGGCGTGTCGCTGCGTCGCGCTTGTCTCTCTGCTGGGTGGAGGTTGCCGCGCGGCTAATTAATTAAGGTATTCTTTTCGTGAGTGGCTAAATTTAGGTATTCAATTCCTAAGTGTAGTGTTGTAATAGTACTCTGCGTGTAAATTTACTGGCCATTAATTTTTGTCATAGCACATCTGGATAACAGCATGGAGCACCCTCAGTAATTATTAAAATAAAACCTTGTGATTTATGCACACATCTTTGGACAACAGTTAATCCTTCTATTAATGTTTTTTTAATTACCAATCGTGTGCTGCAGATGGAACAATCTCAATGGATGAAGAATTGGAAAAACTACAGATTTTATCAGTGGCGTGACAGAGTTCATGAATTTGGCTGAAAGTGCAAAGAGGAGAATTGGTGATGCGGATTACATCATGTGTCCATGTACTGATTGTGCCAATACAGAGTCACATGAAGTTGCAGATGTCCATATGCACTTAGTCTCTATGGGATTCATGGATGCATATACACGTTGGACCATACATGGTGAAGAGGAGGTCATGGATGAAGATACCCAGGGCAGCGAGATGCCAAACCCCGATCAGTGTCACATGGATGTTGAATCTAACATCGGGGCAGGGGCGTCAAGCTACCAATGGAATACCGGAAAGCCGAAACTCCCACTAGAAAACCAAGACGTCCACGCAAATGACGACGATCTTGATATGCTAGATTTTGCTGCTATGATTGCAGATTTCGAGGACCCAGAAAAGGATATGATTGGGTACAAGGATCTGCCAACCATTGATGTGGACTCCAAGAAAGAATTATATCCAGGTGGCAAAAAGAAATATTCCAGGTTGAGTGCCACCCTGGCGCTTCTCAGATTTAAAGCAGCAAATGGTCTATCAAACAAGGGCTTCACAAAGATGTTAGGTCTTTTGAAAGAAATTCTTCCGGAAGATAACGTGCTCCCCAAAAGCACGAATGAAGCGAAGAAAATTGTTTGCCCATTGGAACTTGAAGTACAGAAGATACACGCTTGTATGAATGATTGTATATTGTACCATGGTGAGTACAAAGATTTTCGTGCATGTCCCACATGCAAGCATGCACGATACAAGTGCAGGAGAGCAAAGGACAAGTACACATTGGACGACGAGATCAAGACAAGAATCCCGTTCAAGGTTGTTTGGTACTTGCCTTTAATTCCAAGGTTGAGGCGTTTGTTTGCAAACCCTAGAGAGGCAAAGAGGTTGCGGTAGCATCATGATGAGCGAATTGCGGATAGGTTTATGAGGCACCCGAAAGATGGGGCTCGGTGGGAATTAATCGACAACAAGTTTGAAAACTTTTCCAAGAATCCTAGAAGTCTATGGCTCGGGGAGTGTACTGACAGGATGAATCCTTTTGGCGATATGAGCACCAATCATAGCACATGGTCGGTGCTTCTATGCATATATAACCTAGCTCCTTGGTTGTGTATGAAGAAAAAATACATTATGATGGCAATGAGTATCCAAGTCCTGAAGCAACCTGGAAATGACATTGACATTTACTTTCAGCTACTAGTAGAAGAACTGCTGACAGTGTGGATAGATGCGCCTGCTGTAAAATGTTACGATTTTTACAGAAAGGATATTTTCGATCTACATGCGATGCTAGTGCACACCATTCAAGATATGCCGACATTAGGCAACACATCGGGGCAGAAAACAAGGGGAGATGTAGGGTGTGTCACATGCATGGATAGGACAGCTAGCAAAAGACTTCCCAACTCGCACAAAATAGTGTATTTGCGTCATCGTAGGTTCTTACGGAATAATCACCCATACCGAAAGATGAAGGATGAATTTGATGGTATGACAGAGGCAGTTGCAGCCCCAAGACCCTGTGAAGGGGTGGTGGTCCACAACATGGCTAAAAAAATTAATGTTGTTCTTGGCAAGAACCACCCTTTGACAGTGAAACTAACACCCAAGATCGGGATAGATTGGAACCTGGCAGGACGATTTAGATTTGTAGTACACCTGCCTTCTGATGACCTTATGCAAGTGATCGACCGTGACAGCCGTCGTGGCGGCGATACGAGAAGGAGCAGCCGCATCGAAACCATTAGCACCACTCATCTCCATTCCCCCAATGTTAGCGCCACGCGAGGGAATTTGGAGGCTATGTAGGGATTAAGGGGGAATGGGGAAACTGTGGAGATATGCTAACGACCGGGAACTACTAATGGCACTATATATATATGTTGTATATATACGGCACACAGTTTGTACATGTCATTTGTGTTAGGTATTACAACGTCACATAGGACTTCCGCACCAAACTGTGTGAGAAGACAACATAGGTTAGACATGGTTGTCGTTACATAACCGTATGTGATGTACTACCTTGTCCATATAATTGAGTTACGGTGAGATAGCGTGTAAACAGCCGCTCCGTGGATATCCGTAAAAAAACAGCCACTCTGCATATAGAGATGGCAGCGGCGGCCTAGGCAGCGACTACCGGAGAAGAGGTCAATCCTCGGTCGATGGGCAGTGGCGGCGTCATAGGAGTTCAGTCCTCGTTCTGCGATGGGAGATAGGAGGAGCTTAACCATCAAGGTCGGCGGTGGCGTGATTCGAGCACATCCATTACGGTCGATGGCGGGATAGTGGAGGTCGAACTTCAGGCGGCAGCCGCACTAAGCTTCGCTCCTCGACCCTGCTGTCTTGGCGTGATGCCGTGTCGCGCTTGTCTGTCTGGTGGGTGGAGGTTGCCATGCAGCTAATTAATTAAGGTATTCTTTTTGTGAGTGGCTAAATTTAGGTATTCAATTCCTAAGTGTAGTGTTGTAATAGTACTCTGCGTGAAATTTACTGGCCATTAATTTTTGTCATAGCACGTCTGGATAACAGCATGGAGCGCCCTCAGTAATTATTAAAAGAAAACCTTGTGATTTATTCACACATCTTTGGACAATAGTTAATCAGTGTATTAATGTTGTTGTTTTCTTTTTAATTACCATTAATGTGCTGCAGATGGAACGATCTCAATGGATGAAGAATCGGAAAACCGCAGATTTTATCAGTGGCGTGACAGAGTTCATGAATTTGGCTGAAAGTGCAAAGAGGAGAATTTGTGATGCGAATTACATCATGTGTCCATGTACTGATTGTGCCAATACAGAGTCACATTGTAACACCCCGGATATGACTTTCCCAATTTGTACTCCAACTCTTGCCATTTCCGGCGTTAAGTTATTTTATTTTCTCGGGTTCGGGTTTTTGTCTCCGTGTGTTGTTATTGTTGTCATGCATCTCATATCATGTCATCATGTGCATTGCATTTGCATACGTGTTCATCTCATGCATTCGAGCATTTTTCCCCATTGTCCGTTTTGAATTCCGGTGCTTCGTTCTCCTCCGGTGGTCATTTCTACCTTTCTTTCGTGTGTGGGGATTAAACATTTCCGGATTGGACGGAGACTTGCCAAGCGGCCTTGATTTACTACCGGTAGACCGCCTGTCAAGTTTCGTACCATTTGGACTTCGTTTGATACTCCAACGGTTAACTGAGGGACCGAGAAGGCCTCGTGTGTGTTGCAGCCCAACACCCCTCCATTTTGGCCCAAAACCCACCTAAACCCTCTCCATCATCTAGATCGTTCAATCAAGATCGCGTGGCCGAAAACCGCACCTCATTTGGACTCTCCTAGCTCATCCTATGACTACAAATAGACCCCCTCCGAAATTCCCGTTCTTCTCCCCCCTAACCCTAAAAATCGGATCTCCGCCACTGCCGGACACGTCCGGACGGAGCCGGACGCGTCTGGATCCGCCACCACCAACCGCCGCCTGCCACGTGGCGTGCCGCCACCCGCGCACCGCTCCGGCCCGGGGAGAGCCCCCGAGGCCCGAGCCGCCCGCCG
>NC_057800.1:301782309-301788900 GCF_018294505.1 Triticum aestivum
CGGCGTCGACTTCCGCCGCCTCCCGGCCCACTCCGCCACCCGGCCGCACCTCGCCGACCTGACGCCGCCTCGGCCTCGCCTCCCCTCGCCCGGAGCCGAGCTCCACCGCGGCCACCTCGCCGGCAAGCCCCGGCCGGCCTCTCCCTCCTACTCCGGCGAGAAGCTCCAGCGAGCTCCCTGTCCACCTCGGTTCGCGTGCCGTGATGCTACAGTAACCGATCTGGATCGAATCGGGTTGACTTTTTATCCCTAACCCTAGTGCATGTGCCCATCTTCATCATGCTATATCTCCGCATCCGTATCTCCGTTTTGGGCATATAGCATATCAAAATGTTCGTCTCAGAGAGTACATCATTTAATTCCATTACATCATTTTCATTTGAGTTCATATTGATGCCCGAAATACTGTTAGAAGAGGGCTACTTGAGTTATTTGTCAGATCTGCTACTCCATTTAGATATTTGTCATTTTTGCCATGATTATTGTGTGCATGATATGCCCATGAGCTCTACATATGTTTTGTTGAGGGTTTTGTCATCTTTCCAGAGGTGCAACCCATGTATTTTTGTGATGTGTGTGGTGACTAGCACAAGCTTACAAAGTGAGGCACTTGGTAATTCTGATTTCACGGACTTAGCATTTCCACCAAGTCTTTGATCTGTTTATCTCATATGGCCATATGTTCATGTTGTTTCCTAGTGATCCGTGCCTCTTTTGAGGATGATCAGTAAGGATGTTTTGTTAATCTTGTAGTGCTCTATCCATCCATGTATTTGTTTGCAATTATTGAGAACCCTAGCTTGAGTTAATCGAGCTCTACTTTTTCTACTTCGTGAATGTGGGCAGATTGTCTACTTGTTAGCGATTTTGCCGAGGATGTTGTAGTTGATCCGTGCATGCTATGCCATTGTTCTTGCCATGTCTAGCTTGAATTTTGTGTATTCTTTCTGGGTGTATGATTAGATTATTATGACTTGCACCGTAGTGAGTGCATCGAGCTCGTATACATGCCTACTTGAGATATGTTTCAGCACGTGCCAGTTTTCACTAAGTCTGAAAACTGATTATGCTTTTGCTATGTTCACATGCTTGCAAATGTGTTTTCTGATCCCTTTTGGCTCAAGGTCACTAAGGGACTTTTGTTAAGCTTTTTGAGTAGCTGCAATTTACTTTGCCATGTTCAGGTCCTGTAGCATGTAGTTTTGTTGCTCCGAAGAGTGCTACCTGATCTGAAATTCCAGACAAGTGTTAAGTTCATTAAGTCTGAGATCTGTTTACCATTTGCATTTTTGCCATGCTTGTTTGAACCTGTTGATGGATGAATTGGCCGTATCTCAGTGCTAGACTTTTGTTAAGCATCTTGCATGCATCCCTGACATGTTATTTTATGCCATGTTTGGGTGTTGTAGCATGTTCATCTCATTGCATTTAGATGGCTACTTGCTGTAAATCGCAAAACGTGGTCATAATTGAATCGCTTGCCATTTCCAGACCGTAACTCTGATTCCCGCGTTCTTTATATCGTTTTCAAGCGATTTCATCTCATCTTTCCAATGGCACACTTGGATTCCCAAGTTGAGGCCAGGTTCATGCATCCCTTGTCAGATCTTGCATATGCATCCCGCATCGCATCCCGCATAGCATACCATCCTTGCATCCTATTGTTTGATCCTTGCACGTGGTTGATTGTGTCCTTGTTGCTTGTTTGCCTTGTTTGGGTAGAGACGGGAGACGAGTTCGCTAACGAGGAGCCCATTGAGTTTGCTTTCGAGGATCCAGTCAACTCTGACAACTTTGCAGGCAAGATGATCATACCCTCGAAATCACTACTATCTTTGCTATGCTAGATTGCTCGCTCTTTTGCTATGCCAATGCTGCGATGCCTACCACTTGCTTTCAAGCCTCCCAAATTGCCATGTCAAACCTCTAACCCACCATGTCCTAGCAAACCATTGATTGGCTATGTTACCGCTTTGCTCAGCCCCTCTCATAGCGTTGCTAGTTGCAGGTGAAGATTGGAGACCGTTCCTGGTTGGACCATTTATTTAATTGTTGGGATATCATTATATTGCCATGTTATCTTTATGCATCTATATACTTGGTAAAGGGTGGAAGGCTCGGCCTCTCGCCTAGTGTTTTGTTCCACTCTTGCCGCCCTAGTTTCCGTCATATCGGTGTTATGTTCCCGGATTTTGCGTTCCTTACGCGGTTGGGTTATAATGGGAACCCCTTGATAGTTCGCCTTGATTAAAGCTTTTCCAGCAATGCCCAACCTTGGTTTTACCATTTGCCACCTAGCCTCTTTTTTCCCTTGGGTTTCCGGAGCCCGAGGGTCATCTTATTTTAAACCCCCCCGGGCCAGTGCTCCTCTGAGTGTTGGTCCACCTCGTCAGCCGCCGGTGGCCACGAGGGGCAACTCTGGGCTGGCCTACCAGAAGTTTGGATAATCTGAGTGTGCCCTGAGAACGAGATATGTGCAGCTCCTATCGGGATTTGTCGGCACATTCGGGCGGTGTTGCTGGATTTGTTTTAACCTGTCGAAGTGTCTTGAAGAACTGAGGTACCGAGTCTGATCGGAACGTCTCGGGAGGAGGTCTATTCCTTCGTTGACCGTGAGAGCTTGTCATGGCTAAGTTGGGACTCCCCTGCAGGGATTTGAACTTTCGAAAGCCGTGCCCGCGGTTATGGGCAGATGGGAATTTTTAATGTCCGGTTGTAGATAACTTGAACCTTAACTTAACTAAAATGAATCAACCGAGTGTGTTACCATGATGGCCTCTTCTCGGCGGAGTCCGGGAAGTGGACACGGTGTTGGAGTAATGTTTGCACAGGTTGCTCTCTAGTTTCTCGCTCGCGCTTTGCCTCCTCTTCTCGCTCTCTTTTGCGAACAGGATAGCCACCATATATGCTAGTCGCTTGCTGCAGCTCCACATATATTTTCCTTGCCTTACCTATAAGCTTAAATAGTCTTGATCGCGAGGGTGCGAGATTGTTGTGTCCCTATGGCTCACAGATTACTATTACACCAGATGCAGGGCCTGATTGTCGTGGTTCTAAGCCTGACAGTAGAGTGGGGGGTAGGTATTGAGAGGCAAGGTCCTAGCTATGGAGAGGTTGTAAGCACAAAGGATGTACGAGTTCAGGCCCTTCTCGGAAGAAGTAACAGCCCTACGTCTCGGAGCCCGGAGGCGGTCGAGTGGATTATGAATGTATGGATTACAAGGTGCCGAACCCTTCTGCCTGTGGAGGGGGGTGGCTTATATAGAGTGCGCCAGGATCCCAGCCAGCCCACGTAGGAGAAGGTTTAAGGTGAGTTAAGTCTGGGGCGTTACTGGTAACGCCCCACATAAAGTGCCTTTACTATCATAAAGTCTACTTAATTATAGACCGTTGCGGTGCAGAGTGCCTCTTGACCTCCTGGTGGTCGAGTGCGTCTTAGTGGTCGAGTCCTTCAGGCCAGTCGAGTGTGTCCTCGTTGGTCGAGTGAGTCCTCGTTGGTCGACTGGAAGGCGACCTCTTCTGGGGATGTCTTAGGGTAAGTTACTTGGGACAGGTCCGTGACCCTACCCTAGGTACATAACCCCATCATTAGCCCCCGAATGGATTGAGGCTTCGAGTGAAGAAGGAGTTGATGTCGTTTCCGATTAACCTTTGCGCTCTAGTTGTGCGCTGTTCTGGATCAAAGAATCTCTTCGTTGACAAGGAGCAATTCGTCTTCGGTCGACTCGATCCATTCTATTTTTGCGTCGAGTGATCTTTCGAGCTTCGTCGATCTCCGAGCGACGGATCGCCGGAATCGCCGCGTCTGACAGGCAGATTTGTTGTTCGCGGATTCTGCGGGGTGCGAAATTTGGGGGCGCGCGCGAAGCGGGGCGGACCGCGGCGTTCGGATGGGACGGGGCGTAGACGCCTCGATCACCGCGCCGCCTTTTTCGCCACGTATCCAGTCTCCATAACTGCTCACAGATATGATTAGATCGACCGGGCCCACACGTCAGCCACTCGGAAGGGACCTTATAAATGTGCCCGGCGAAGATTTCTGTGCTGCGCCTCCGCATTCTCCCTCTCTCCCTCTGCTCCCTTCCTCCCTGCCCAGCGTGCCTGCTCTCGCCTCCGCACCGCTCCCCTTCGTGCATCCCACCGGCGACCATGGCCAAGGAGAAGACGGCGGCGCTGGAGCGTGCCAAGAAGGCGTCGGCATCGGAGAAGGCGAAGGGGAGATCCACCAGCCGCCGAGGATCCTCGTCCAGATCCCGCCGGCCGAAAGGCTGGGTCCAAGGCGACTGGATCCAGTCGACCATCACGGAGAAGGACCTCCTCGACATGGCCGACGAGGGCTTGATCCCTCACGGAGCTGCGAGGTTGCCGGGGAAGGAGTGGCAGCCACAGCCAGAAGAGGGTGAGTGTGTGCTCCTGGCCACTCATGTCGATCGGGGGTTTTCCTTGCCACCGAGCATTTTCTTCCGGGGTTTCCTGAATTTCTTTGGAGCGCAGCTCCACCACTTTACCCCAAACTCCATTGCCTACCTTGCTGCGTTCGTGTCCATGCGCGAGGGTTTCTTGGGCTGTCGACCGCACTGGGGTTTGTTCAAACGTATCTTCACGTGTCGCTCTCAGACCGTGAAGAAGGCGAGCCCAGGTGACGAGAAGACCCGAGTCGTCCAAATGTGTGGGGGCCTGGGGATTCAGGTGAGGAACAATAGCACCTTCCCGCCCATGTCTTTTCCCGAGTCCGTCAGGGGCTGGCAGTCGACTTGGTTCTACTGCCAGGTCCAGTCGACGCCAGGGCAGTCGAGTGGACTCCCTCAGTTTACCATGGACCGAGTGAACAAGCCCTCCCCTCTGAAGCTGATTCCGGAGGAGAAAGCCGACGTGAAGATGTTGATGGAGCGAGTGGTGCAGCTGGTTCGGGACGGAGTGACAGGCATGGACCTCTTGGAGGTTTTCCTCAAGCGCCGCATCCAACCTCTCCAGTTCCGGAGCCACTGCATGTGGTTGTACTGTGGGCCCGCGGACGAGACCAGAGTCCATCCAGAAGAAGTCGACGATGTCACTCTGGAAAGGTGGATGGTAGCCGTTACCGGGAACAGGGACAACCCGCGCGGAGCCAGAAGGATTCCTCCACTCGACCACGACAGCGCCCCAAACAAGGTACACTTGCTCTGCTTTCCGTCGTGTCTTTGTTGTATTCATTTCTGCCGATCCTGTCGACTGGTCGACTGATCGTTGTTTGGGCGACTGCTAGGCCTTCACCGAGCTGTACTCGATGCCCAATGGGGCACAAGCTTCGACTGAAGAAGGCGAGGCGAGCGGGGGCGAGGCGAGCGGAGGCGAGGCGAGCGGGGGCGAGAGCCAGGGAGAGGAGGAATGGGACTCGGATGCTGCAGGGGATGATGACGACGATGATGATGATGAAGGTGATGAAGATGACCTCGAGGACGAGGAAGAAGAGGAGGAGGAGGTCGTTCCACCGCGCTCAGAAAGGCGGTCGAAACTTGTCCACGACCCCTCGACCGAACGTGGTAAGGGGGTAGCGACTGCTGCCCAGTCGACCAAGCGCCCTCGGACCACCTCTCCGGCGCCGACTGAAAAGGCGCCGAAGCAGCCCAGAGCGGCCTCATCGAAGCCGACCAAGCTTCTGCCGAAGATGAAGGTGTCCATCCCCACCATTTCAGGGTAATTGTGTTGTTCATATTTTCTTATTCTTATGCGAACTTTATCTCTGGTCGACACTGATGTTAGTCGACTGATCCTTTGGAGTTGCAGTGCTGCTACTTCTGAGACCTCGGCCCGGGCCGATGACCACGAGATGGAGGATGCCGCAACTTCGAATCCAGGTGCCGTGTTCTTAATACCATTCTTAGTCGACTGACTCGCGATCTCTGATCCTGACACTTCTCTGCAGCTCCACCCAACACTGTTATCGATCTACCTGATGATGATGAGGATGAAGAGCCGCTGAAGCACAGGAGGAGTCGGAAAGCGCCTGCCGGCAAGGTGTCTCAGGATGTGTC
Source organism: Triticum aestivum (assembly GCF_018294505.1). NCBI lineage: Eukaryota > Viridiplantae > Streptophyta > Magnoliopsida > Poales > Poaceae > Triticum > Triticum aestivum. The sequence continues at coordinate 301,788,324 of NC_057800.1, forward strand.
AGCGCCTGAAATTCTGACTGTGGAGGGAGAGAACACCACTCGACACACGGTGACCTTCGCGACCCCGCTGACGAGTGCTCAGCAGCCTTCCCTCTTCACGACTCACCACGTCCCAGAGGACCAAGCTGGTGCGGCGAAGGAGGCGATACGCCAGGCGGGACTCATGATGGAGCAGCTGAAGACCATCCGGGATGCGAGTCAAGCAGCCTATGACGCCAGCTCTGCCCTCCAAAGCAATGTCCAGGTCAGTCGACTGCTGTTTGTTCTGCTGGATATGCTACCAAAAACTTTTCTTTTCCGGGATTTATATTGGTCACCCACTGGGAGTGTCGAATAAACTCCGTGTTAGCGGGGGCACGCTGAGTGCACCCGCTGGGTGTAGTCCCCAAGGCTAAGGTCGACTGCTGGTAGTCGGCCTTAGGCTTTATAATGTCGATCTTTCTATCAGTCGACTGGTCGACTGGATTTCGCAAACCGGTGGGGGCACGCTGAGTGCACCCACTGGGTGTAGTCCCCGAGACTGTGGTCGACTGCTTGCAGTTGATCACAGTCTTAGATAATGCGTCTCGCACACTGT
>NC_057800.1:301789210-301790990 GCF_018294505.1 Triticum aestivum
TTTTTTTTTTTTGAGGTCGACTGGTCGACTTTGTCTTCGACAGGATTAGTGGGGGCACGCTGAGTGCACCCACTGGGTGTAGTCCCCGAGACTACGGTCGAATACTTGTATTCGGCTGTAGTCTTAGAAACGTGTGTTTTTCCCTTTTTCACTCGGAAGTGAATTATTTTTGACGTTTGGTCGATTGGTTCTTCGCAGAACTCCTGTGATCTTGTGGCTCGCTACTCAGAGCTAGAACAGAAACATACTCAAGTCGAGCTGAGCTTGAAGCTGGTTCAGGAGAAGCTGACAAAGGCGAAGGAGGAGACTGAAGGTATGTTTGGTGAGACCTTGACGACTGTTTTTCCTCTTGCTTGTTTCAACATCTGATCTTGCTGTGTCTTGCAGGTAAGGTAAAGGAGGCCCAGCAGAAGAAAGACCTTGAGCTAGCTGAGAAGATCAAGCTTGCTGACGAGAAGTTAGCTTCAGTCACCAAGCTTGAACAAGACAATACCAACCTGAAAACTGCTCTTGGGATTGCCAACAAAGAAGTCAGTCGACTGAGAACTGACAAAGCTGCCTTGACCGATCAAGTCAGCAAATTGACTGAGAAGAAGACTGCGCTGGAGGCCTTCCTGAGTGGCTTTGCCAAGAAGCTGTTTCTTATGCTCGAAGGTAAACCTCCATGTTTGGCAAATATTTCTGACTGTGGCTTCTTCCATTCGACTATCCCCTTGACTTAGTGATCACTCTTGCAGAATTTTGTCAAAATTTTGAAGAAGAAACCAGCCGACTGGAGCCAAACCTTGACCCTGTCAATTCTCCGGTGAATGACGAGGTTGCCATGGATATCTTCCGACTGGAATCTCGCGTTGCATCCGTCGTGGATTATCTCGCAAGGCTGAAGGCCGCCACATCTCGCATCGACTCGACGCTCTGCCCTGAGGAGACACTTCAGAATGACCTTGAGTCATTAATGGCCCGCTTGAACACGATCCCTGGTCGAGTGCAGGAATGGAAGAAGTCCTCAGCTCGGTGTGGTGCAGATGTTGCTCTGTGTCTGGCCCGAGTCCACTGCAAAGATGCACGAGAGGAGAAGCTGGCGGCTCTTCGGGTGGCCAATACCAAGAAGCACGACTTCAGGTCCTTTATGGAGACTTTCCTTGCAGCCGCCACTCGGATCGCCGACGGAATTGACCTTGATGATTTCGTCGCACCTTCCAGCCCTCCACAGGAGGGGTAAAAAACTTCTTATGGCTCGACTCTTTTAAATTTGCCTCGGTATGCCGAGTGGAATTGTATCCGACAAACTTTAACAGGCTTGACGCCTGAGCACTTTCGGTTCCTTTAGACATCGATTCAAACTTGAATTTGGCGCTTGAATATGATTGCCTTCGGCTCAAAATGTCCTTTGCAGGTTCAAAGCAAGGTGCCTGTGCTTAGGCGAGCGCTTGGACTGCAGCTAAGCCTTCGAGCGTGAGGATCGCTCTTCACTCGGTAGGGTTTTTATAACTTAGGCGAGCACGAGGCTGCAGCTAAGCCTCCGAGTGGAAGGCTGGCTTACCACTCGGTAGGATTTTGATAAACTTAGGTGAGTGTTTGGACTGCAGCTAAGCCCCCGAGTGAGAGGATTGCTCACCACTCGGTAGGATTTTTATAACTTAGGTGAGCACGAGGCTGCAGCTAAGCCTCCGAGTGGAAGGCTGGCTTACCACTCGGTAGGATTTTGATAAACTTAGGCGAGTGCTTGGACTGCAGCTAAGCCCCCGAATGAGAGGATTGCTCACCACTCGGTAGGATT
>NC_057800.1:301792155-301841173 GCF_018294505.1 Triticum aestivum
GGATCAGAGCCATCTCCCTTTCTTCCTCTAAAAGGTCGACTGCGTCCTGCCGCGCTTGTTCAGCTTCTGCTTCGTTGTAGATTTCGACTCGAGGAGCATTGTGGAGAAGATCACTCGGCAAGACTGCTTCGGCTCCATAGACCAAGAAGAATGGAGTTCTTCCGGTCGACCGATTGGGCGTGGTCCGCAGTCCCCAGAGCACAGATGGAAGTTCGTCGACCCAAGCTCCAGCCGCGTGTTTGAGATCACGCATCAGTCGTGGCTTCAGTCCCTTGAGAATCAGTCCATTAGCTCGCTCTGCTTGTCCATTCGACTGCGGATGGGCGACTGATGCATAGTCGACCCGTGTGCCCTGGGAGTTGCAGAAAGTTCTGAATTCCTCTGAGTCAAAGTTCGACCCATTATCCGTGATGATGCTGTGCGGGACTCCATATCTGTATACCAGTTCCCTGATGAAGCTAACAGCAGTACCGGTGTCAAGGCTCTTGATTGGTTTAGCTTCGATCCACTTGGTGAACTTGTCGACTGCCACCAGTACATGCGTGAAGCCACTTCGTCCTGTTCTCAAAGGACCGATCATGTCCAGCCCCCAAACTGCAAAAGGCCAGACGAGTGGGATGGTCTTCAAAGCTGACGCAGGCTTGTGCGACATATTCGAGTAGAACTGACATCCTTCGCACTTATCTACTATCTCCTTTGCCATCTCATTCGCCTTGGGCCAGTAAAATCCGGCTCGGTATGCTTTGGCCACGATGGTCCGAGAGGACGCATGATGACCACAGGTTCCCGAGTGAATATCGTTGAGGATGAGTCGACCTTCTTCTGGTGTAATGCACTTCTGTCCGACTCCAGTCGCGCTCTCTCTGTATAATTGTCCTTTGATGACGGTAAAGGCCTTAGATCGACGGACGATCTGTCGAGCCTCTTCCTCATCCTCCGGAAGTTCTTTCCTCAAGATATATGCAACATATGGAATCGTCCAGTCGAGAATGACTACCAAAACCTCCATGACCAAGTCGACCACCGCTGGGACTTCAACTTCAGTCGGATCTGTGGCACTCTTGGGCTGCGGAGTTTCTTCGGTGAAAGGATCTTCTTTGACTGATGGAGTATGTATATGCTCCAAGAACACACCACTCGGAATGGCTTCTCTCTTGGAACCTATCTTTGCTAGATCATCAGTTGCTTGATTCTTCAGTCGGGGTATATGATGGAGCTCCAACCCCTCGAACTTTTTCTCCAGCTTCCTCACTGCACTGCAGTATCCAGTCATGGCTGGGCTTCTTACGTCCCACTCTTTCATCACTTGATTGACCACTAAATCCGAGTCACCATAAACCATTAGGCGACGGACGCCGAGTGAAATGGCCATGCGCAACCCATATAGGAGGGCCTCATATTCTGCCTCATTGTTGGAGGAATCAAAGTGAATCTGGAGCACATATCTGAGCTTATCTCCTCTGGGGGAAACCAGGACAACCCCAGCACCGGAACCATTCAACATCTTAGAACCATCGAAAAACATGGTCCAATGCTCCGAGTGAACTTCAGTCGGCTGCTGCTGTTCGATCCACTCGGCGAGGAAATCTGCTATTGCCTGGGACTTAATGGCTTTCTTTGCCTCAAACTTGATATCAAGGGGAAGAAGTTCAATCGCCCATTTGGCCACTCGACCAGTTGCATCTCTGTTGTGCAAAATCTCTGATAGTGGAGCGTCGCTGGCGACTGTGATTGAATGGTCAGAGAAATAATGAGCAACCTTCTTTGTGGTCATGTATATTCCATATACAAGCTTCTGATAATGAGGATATCTCTGCTTGGATGGAGTCAAGACTTCAGACAAATAATACACTGGGCGCTGAACTTTGAGAGCTTTTCCTTCTTCTTCCCGCTCGACCGTTAGCACAGTACTGACGACTTGTCCTGTGGCTGCGATGTAGAGCAACAGAGGCTCTTTGCTGATTGGAGCAGCAAGCACCGGCTGGGTGGAGAGCAGAGCTTTTAGCTCGGCAAACGCTGCATCAGCTTCTGGAGTCCACTCGAACTTGTCAGCCTTCTTCATCAGTCGGTAAAGAGGCAATGCCTTTTCACCGAGTCGTGAGATGAATCGACTTAATGCGGCCAAGCATCCAGTAAGCTTCTGGACATCGTGCACTCGCACAGGGCGTTTCATTCGGAGAATAGTGCCAATCTTTTCTGGGTTGGCGTCGATTCCCCGTTCGGAAACGAGAAAACCGAGTAACTTGCCACCAGGAACTCCAAACGTGCACTTTGATGGATTGAGCTTGATATCATACCTTCTAAGGTTGGCAAATGTTTCGGCGAGGTCAGCGAGCAGGTCGGAACCTTTTCGTGACTTGACAACAATATCATCCATATAAGCTTCCACATTCCGATTGATTTGAGTGAGTAGACACTTCTGAATCATTCGCATAAACGTGGCTCCGGCATTCTTGAGGCCGAACGGCATGGTGATATAGCAGAAGCACCCGAATGGAGTGATGAAAGCTGTTTTTACTTCATCGGGTCCATACAGACGGATCTGGTGGTACCCGGAGTAAGCATCTAAAAAAGACAACCTCTCGCATCCCGCGGTCGAGTCAACAATTTGATCTATGCGAGGGAGAGGAAAGTGATCTTTCGGGCACGCCCGGTTTATGTGCTTGAAATCAATGCACATTCGGAGCGACTTGTCCTTCTTAGGAACCATGACGACGTTAGCGAGCCACTCGGAGTGGAATATCTCTCGGATAAATCCTGCCGCCAACAGTCGAGCCACTTCTTCACCGATGGCCTTTCTCTTCTGGACGGCGGACCGCCGAAGATGTTCTTTTACTGGCTTTGCAGACTTGTCGACTCTTAGGCGATGCTCAGCCAGTCCCCTGGGAACACCTGGCATGTCAGCGGGCTTCCATGCAAAAATGTCCCAGTTCTCACGGAGGAACTGGATGAGCGCTTCTTCCTATTTTGGGTCGAGTGTTGTGGAGATGCGGGTCGGAGCTGCTTCGGGGTCGGTCGGGTGGATGTGAACAGGCTTCGTCTCACCGGACGACTGGAATGCAGATTCTGTGGCGGGCTTCTTGGATCGCAGCAAGTCACTCGGATCTGCGTTTTGCTTGTACTCTTCGAACTCGACCGCTGTCACTTGGGAATCGGCAATTTTGGAGCCCTTCTGAAAGCACTCCTCTGCCTTTTTCCTATCTCCGGTGACAGTGATCACACCTTTGGGACCGGGCATCTTCAATTTGAGGTATACGTAACATGGTCGAGCCATGAACCGTGCATAGGCTGGCCTCCCCAAAATGGCATGATATGCACTTTGAAAATCCACGACCTCAAATGTCAACTTTTCTTTGCGGAAATGCTTTGAATCGCCAAATACTACGTCCAAAGCTATCTGGCCGAGAGACTCAGCCTTCTTCCCTGGTATAACTCCGTGGAAGCTCATGTTACTCGTGCTCAATCGGGACATCGGAATGCCCATACCTTTCAGCGTGTCTGCATATAACAGATTCAGCCCACTTCCACCGTCCATCAGCACCTTTGTCAGTCGAGTGCCTTCGACAACTGGATCGACCACCAACGCTTGCCTCCCAGGGGTGGCAATATGAGTCGGGTGATCAGATTGGTCGAATGTGATGGGTGTTTGAGACCACTTCAGATAATTTGCATTCGCTGGGGCAACCATGTTAACCTCTCGGTTAATTACTTTTAGTCGACTTCTGCTTTCCACATCTGCGAAGATCATCAGAGTGGAGTTGATATGCGGGTATCCTCCCTCACTGTCCTCTTTGTCTTCGGCTTTGTCCGACTCCTTCTCCTTGTCCTTAGACTGTTTTCCCTGAAACTGCTGGATCAGGAGTCGACATTGGCGAGTGGTGTGCTTTGGGTAAATGATATTGCCCTCTTCATCTTTCTTCGTGTGAATATGACACGGCATATCCATCACGTCGTTCCCTTCTTTATCCTTCACCTTCTTGGGGTTCCAGGATCCTTTTGATTTCCCCTTAGACTTTCCTTGAGTAACGGCCAGAGCCTCTCCAGGAGCTGCTGGTTCAGCCTTCCGCTTCTGTTTCCGACTGGAATTTCCTTTTTCCGACTGACTCGGCTTGTGCTTGCCGCTTCGGAGTCGGTCTTCTTCTTCGCCGTTGGCGTACTTGGTAGCAATCTCCATCATCCGACCCAAGGTCATGTCACCGGTTCGACCAAATTTCAAGCTGAGTTCTCTGTTCTTGACACCATCTTTGAAGGCGCACACTGCCTGATGGTCAGAGACATTTTCCACTGTGTGATGCAAAGTGATCCACCTCTGAATATACTCTCTGAGAGTCTCATTGGTTTTCTGCACGCAGACTTGCAACTCTGTCAATCCCGCTGGTCGCTTGCAAGTCCCTTCGAACGTTCTGACGAACACTCGGGACAGATCTTCCCAAGTGTAAATACTGCTAGGAGGTAATTGGGTCAACCATGCCCTGGCAGAACCTTCCAACATGAGGGGCAAATGCTTCATGGCCACCTCGTCGTTCCCACCACCGATCTGAACTGCCACTCGGTAGTCTTCAAGCCAAGTTTCAGGCTTAGACTCACCAGTGAACTTGCTGACTCCTGTTGCCAACCTGAAATTGGGGGGAATAACAGCGGCTCTGATAGCTCTGCTGAAACATTCAGGACCAGAAACATATACTCGACTGCTCGTGGGCACTTCTCTGTCGAGTGCACCACGATGGGCTCTGTTCCGGTCGACCAACCCTTGCACGATAATGGATCGCGCGTCGAAGCCTGGCTCCCTGGGGTCAACTGGAACTCTACGCCCTGTACTGTACTGACGCCTATCATCTGGCTGCCGAGGAGCGTAAGACCCACCCCTCGGAGGGGAATAGGGCACTCGACGCCTATCATCTCGGTCGAGCCTGTCGCCATATTGATCTCGCCGATGCTCATGTCCTTCGCGTCGCGGAGGCGATCTGGGGCTGTGAGCCGACTGTACCGTATTCACAGTGACAGATCGACTGTGAATTCTGTTGCGCGACTGAGACACGGCTGAATTCTGATCTCCTGCTGCCCGGAGCAGATCTCTGATCTGCAGCAAACCTCTGCCAGCTTCTGACTGCGAAGGCTGAATGGACTCTGCTATACGGGTCGCAGCTGCTAAATTCTGAATTGGGGTTCGATATACCTGAGTCGGCGGGAAGAGTTGACGTCGACTGGTGTCGGGAACTCGTTGCCGCGCGCGCTCGTCGAGTGCTCGCTGAAGGTTCTCCAGTCGAGTGCGCTCGGCCAGATTGGCTAGACGCGCCTCCTCCAAGGCACGAGCCTCGGGGGTTTCTCCTGCGATGGGAATACGCAGGGGATCCTCGTTCCTGCGGCGAAGCTCTTCTCTTTGCAGAGAGTCGAGCGGCTAGGGCTGGTACTCTTCGTAACCTCGAGTAGGGTCGCCGCCGTCACCTGCTCCACCACCGCGGGCGAAGCCAGGAGGGCTATGGGGCCCGTTGACCATCAAGATTTCCGCCGCTGGATCACTGCTTCCGCACTCGGATGTAGTCTCTCCAGAGCCAGTCGACTGATCGAACAAGCCGTAGAGAGATTCGTTGGGCTCGATTGCCGCAACTTGCGTAGTGGTCGACTGGCGAGCCACCGCGTGACTCACCCATCACTGAAGCCTCGACCGGCCTGAGCGCTTGCGCTGACGGGAGACTGGGAGGGTGGAAGATGGAAGATCCGACCGATACTGGGTCGATGGTTGCCGCAGCAAAACGCCGCGGACACATGCGCGAAAATGCGTCGCACCGCGGACGGGGAGCGCATCCACGTCGAGTGGAGCCTCCTGGAGCCATGCGGAGTCGTCGGCGATGAAGGTGAAGGCGCCGAGACGGATCTCTTGGCCCTTGATCAAAACTCCGGCAGACACCATGATGAAAATACTCGGAAGAATCGCAACTTCTCCACAAAATCGCTAAAACACCAGCCCCACGGTGGGCGCCAACTGTCGTGGTTCTAAGCCTGACAGTAGAGTGGGGGGTAGGTATTGAGAGGCAAGGTCCTAGCTATGGAGAGGTTGTAAGCACAAAGGATGTACGAGTTCAGGCCCTTCTCGGAAGAAGTAACAGCCCTACGTCTCGGAGCCCGGAGGCGGTCGAGTGGATTATGAATGTATGGATTACAAGGTGCCGAACCCTTCTGCCTGTGGAGGGGGGTGGCTTATATAGAGTGCGCCAGGATCCCAGCCAGCCCACGTAGGAGAAGGTTTAAGGTGAGTTAAGTCTGGGGCGTTACTGGTAACGCCCCACATAAAGTGCCTTTACTATCATAAAGTCTACTTAATTACAGACCGTTGCGGTGCAGAGTGCCTCTTGACCTCCTGGTGGTCGAGTGCGTCTTAGTGGTCGAGTCCTTCAGGCCAGTCGAGTGTGTCCTCGTTGGTCGAGTGAGTCCTCGTTGGTCGACTGGAAGGTGACCTCTTCTGGGGATGTCTTAGGGTAAGTTACTTGGGACAGGTCCGTGACCCTACCCTAGGTACATAACCCCATCACTGATGATTCCGCTCTAGGTGACGTGCTCGAGCCCAAGTGGGAGTTCGACGAGGACTCTCAACGATACTATGTTTCTTTTCCTGATGATCAGTAGTGGTGCCCAGTTGGGGGTGATCGGGACCGTGTCGCATGTGGGTTATCTTTTATTTTGGCGCCGTAGTCAGGCCATGAGTGTTTGGATGATGTAATGTTATTTATGTACCTTGTTTGACGTGGCGAGTGTAAGCCAACTATGTTATCTCCCCTTTATTATTTATATTACATGGGATGTTGTGAAGATTGCCTTACTTGCGACATATGCCTTCAATGCGATTATGCCTCTAAGTCGTGCCTCAACACGTGGGAGATATAGTCGCATCGAGGGTGTTACACACATGAAGTTGCAGATGTCCATATGCACTTAGTCTCTAGGGGATTCATGGATGGATATACACGTTGGACCAGACACGGTGAAGAGGAGGTCATGGGTGAAGATACCCAGGGCAGCGAGATGCCAAACCCCGATCAGTGTCACATGGATGTTGAATCTAACATCGGGGCAGGGGCGTCAAGCTACCAATGGAGCACTGGAAAGCCGAAAGTCCCACTAGAAAACCAAGACGTCCACGCAGATGACGACAATCTTGATATGCCAGAATTTGTTTCTATGATTGCAGATTTCGAGGGCCCAGAAAAGGATATGATTGGGTACAAGGATCTGCCAACCATTGATGCGGACTCCAAGAAATAATTATATCCAGGTTGCAAAAAGAAATATTCCAGGTTGAGTGCCACCCTGGCGCTTCTCAGATTTGAAGCAGCAAATGGTCTATCAAACAAGGGCTTCACAGAGATGTTAGGTCTTTTCAAAGAAATTCTTCCGGAAGATAACGTGCTCCCCAAAAGCACGAATGAAGCGAAGAAAATTGTTTTCCCATTGGAACTTGAAGTACAGAAGATACACGCTTGTGTGAATGATTGTATATTATACTGTGGTGAGTACAAAGCTTTTCATGCATGTCCCACATGCAAGCATGCACGATACAAGCGCAGGAGTTCGGGAGTATCGCCATTACTTGTATAACGGATGCTTTTCGAAGGTTGAGGTAGATGGTTTCCGAAGTTTTTCTCGGTTATGTGTTGAAGGATGGATACATATGGATGTAGGATTTGCTAGATTTGGGTGAGATATTATGCTTCCCCTGTATCACCAACACCTGATTGCATAACCGGAAAGGTTTGGGAGTTCCATAGGTGGGAATTCTTGTAGCTCTAGTTCTTCTCCCACGGATATTTGGTTTGAGATTGGGATTTCTTACCGATTATTCGTTCTTGATCCGTACCTTGTTGATTTATTTCTCTACCTAAATTCTATGTGGCTTCTCAATTTATGGATATGTGACCATTTCAAGAGGAACGCATTCGTTCATTTTGTTCGGATGTGAAGACTATATGTTGCAATTTTCATTCTGTTGGATTCAGCTTCAATATTTGTCTATCAATGTGCTAATGGATGTCAACCTCTTCAGGATGGCTCCTTCAATGCGCACGACTCCGAATCCTGATCCGCCACCGCCTCCACCTCCGTCGGAGGCATGGCAAGCTGTGATGGCCGCAACCAATGCAAACACAGTTGTTGATCATGCAAATTCTTCAAGAGCGCAATCAAGGCAACCAAGGGAATCAAGGCAACAATCAGAATCACTTTGCTACACTCAACCAGTTCCTTGCTAACAGGCCAAAGACTTTCAGCAATTGTGTTGAGGCAACCGATGCTGACGATTGGCTTGTGGATCTGTGCAAGCATTTTGAGTGCAGTAACGTCAGGCCTGAGGATTTCGTCAAGTTCGCTTCCTTCCAACTCAAAGACCAAGCTGCAGAAATGCTTCCAGTAGTACAAGGATTCCAAAGGTGGACGTGTTATCACTTGGGATGAATTCCGTCAAGATTTCAGAGCTCACCATATCCCTCAGAGCGTGGTTGAAAGCAAGCGTGAGGAATTCCGCAACCTGAAGCAAGGCTCTTTGTCTGTCTATGACTTCAACAAGTTGTTCCAGAAGCTCGCTCGCTTTGCCAAGCAGGACGTTCCTGATGAGAAGAGCATGATATACCAGTTCAGGGGTGGTCTTAGAGAAGAAATTCAGCTAGCTCTTGTTCTCTTTGAGCCCTTGAGGTACGATGAGTTCTACAACATGGCATTGAAGCAAGAGGCCACTCAACTGAGGTGTGATGCTTCCAAGAAGCGAGTCAGAGATGCTACTCCTTCTTCCTCTACTCAAGTGGCCAAGCAGCAGAAGTATTGGCTTCCTCCTCCTCCGTTCCGTCAGCCGTATCAGCACAAGAGCAAAGGTGGCAGTGGATCTTCCCACCCACCCAACCCTGGCTTTCAGAACAAGACTTCGTCTCAAGCTCCAAGATCGAGTGCTTCGTATCACCGTCCGCTTTTAGAGGTCACGTGCAACAAGTGCCAACAGAAGGGTCACTATGCCAACAAGTGTCTCAACCAGAGGCATCTTCCTCCTCCTCCTCCTGCCAGATCGACAAGTACAGCTGTGGTCAAGCATAACCCCAAGCACGCCAAGGTCAATTTGATGAATGCAGCTCAGGCGGAGGACTCGTCAGATGTCATCATGGGTAACCTTCCTGTTAATGATGTTCCTGCAAAAGTTCTTTTTGATACTGGTGCATCGCATTGTTTCATCTCGAAGCCTTTTGCATCTAAGCATGAGTTGACTTCCCAAGTTATGCATAGTCCGTTAGCAGTTATCTCTCCAGGTAAATGTTTGCTGGCTAACCACGAGACTCCAGATATTTCTATCATGATGGGTGATTTCAAGTTTCTGGCTTCTCCAATGGTTCTTGGTAACTCGGATATTGATCTTATTCTCGGTATGGATTGGCTCTCTAAGCACAAGGCTCAGCTTGATTGTGCTGCCAGACAGATTCAATTAACTCATTCATCTGAGGATGTAATTATCTTTGCCGCTCGGGATAATACCATCTGTCTGTTTTCTCTCAATGAGAAGGGTGAACTGGATGCTATCTCGCAGATTCTAGTCATTTGCGAATATCAAGACGTCTTTCCAAAAGAGCTCCCAGGAATGCCTCCACACCGGCCAGTTGAATTCGTCATCGATCTTGAGCCCGGCAACGGAACCTGTGTGCAAGCGTCCTTACAAGCTCGGACCTGAAGAGTTGAAGGAGCTGAAGAAGCAACTCGATATTCAAGAAAGAATGGGTCTCATCCGGCCTAGTTCTTCTCCGTGGGGTTGTGGTGTTCTTTTTGTGAAGAAGAAGGATGGAACGGACTGACTTTGTGTTGATTACCGTCCATTGAACAAGAAGACTATAAAGAACAAATACCCACTTCCCAACATCAATGAGATGTTCGAACAACTCAAAGGTGCCCTAGTATTCTCCAAGCTTGATCTCCGTATGGGTTATCATCAGATTCGAATCCGTGAGCAAGATATTCCCAAGACGGCCTTCAGGACAAGCTATGGTTCATATGAATACACTGTCATGTCTTTTGGCCTCGTCAACGCTCCTCCGACATTCTCTCGCATGATGAACTTCATTTTCAATGCCTACACCAATGACTTCGTTTTGGTCTATCTCGACGACATTCTGGTTTTCTCGAAGAACAAGGAAGATCATGCCAAGCACTTGCTTTTGGTTCTTGATAAGCTGAGGGAACACCAGTTCTACACCAAGTTCTCCAAGTGTGAATTTTGGCTCAATGAGGTTCTTTATCTTGGTCATATCATCTCCGCCAAGGGCATTGCGGTGAATCCTGAGAAGGTGTCTGCAATTGTGAATCGGGAACCTCCTCAGAACGTGAAGCAACTCCGTAGCTTCCTTGTTCTCGCAAGCTACTGTCAAAGATTCATTGAAAACTTTTCTAAGATCGTGAAGCCTCTCTTTAATCTTCTCCAGAAGCACGTCAAGTACGTTTGGTCTCCGGAGTGTGACATTGCTTTCAACACTTCGAAAGAGAAATTGATCACTGCTCCAGTTCTGACTCCGCCTGATGAATCCAAGCCGTACAAGGTCTTTTGTGATGCCTCTCTCCAAGGTCTTGACGCAGTGTTGATGCAAGAGAAGAAAGTTGTTGCTTATATCTCTCGCCAGTTGAAGCCTAATGAGAAGAACTACCCCACTCATGATCTCGAGTTGGCGGCAGTTGTGCATGCTCTTTTGACTTGGAGACATCTCTTATTGGGAAGAAAAGTGGACATTTTCACTGACCACAAGAGTCTCAAGTACATTTTCACTCAGCCTAATCTCAACCTCAGGCAAACTCGATGAGTCGAAATGATTCAAGAGTATAATCCGAGTATCGAGTATACTCCAGGCAAGGACAATGTGATTGCTGACGCATTGAGCAGAAAGGCTTATTGCAACAGTCCGATTCTCAAGCCTTATCAACCTGAGCTTTGTGAAGCTTTCCGCAAACTTAATCTGCAAGTTGTTCCTCAAGGTTTCCTCGCCAACCTTCAAGTCTCTCCTACCTTGGAAGACCAGATTCGCCAAGCTCAGCTTCTTGATGCTATGGTGAAAAAGGTGAAGATTGGGATTGCCAAGAGTCAACCCAAGTACAAGTGCTACCGCCTTGATGACAAGGACACTCTCTTCTTCGAGGATCGTATTGTTGTGCCCAAAGGTGACCTTCGTAAAGTGATCATGAATGAGGCTCACAATTCTCTCCTCTCCATCCACCCTGGGAGCACGAACATGTATCAGGACCTCAAGCAGGCTTATTGGTGGACTCGAATGAAGCGCGAGATTGCTCAATTCGTGAACGAATGTGATGTCTGAAGAAGAGTGAAGGCAGAACACCAAAGGCCAGCTGGTCTCCTCCAACCTCTTCCCATTCCAAAATGGAAATTTGTCCACATTGAAATGGACTTCGTGACTGGGTTTCCAAAGTCCAAGCATGGCAATGATGCTATATTCGTTGTCATCGACAAACTCACCAAAGTGGCTCACTTTCTGCCTATCAAAGAGTCAATCATTGCAGCTCAATTGGCGGAACTCTATACCTCTCGAATTGTCTCTCTGCACGGTATTCCACAAGTGATCTCTTTAGACCGTGGCAGCATCTTTACCTCCAAGTTTTGGGATTCTTTTCAGAAGGCCATGGGCACCAGCATCCGCTTCAGCACAACTTTCCATCCTTAAACTAGCGGTCAAGTCGAGCGTGTCAATCAGATTCTTGAAGATATGCTCAGGGCTTGTGTGATTTCCTTCGGCATGAAGTGGGAGGATTGTCTTCCTTATACTGAATTCTCCTACAACAACAGTTTTCAAGCAAGTTCGGGCAAGGCCCCTTTTGAAATTCTGTATGGCAGGAAGTGCCGTACCCCTCTCAACTGGTCCGAAACCGGTGAATGTCAGCTTCTCGGAAATGACTTAATCACAGAGGCAGAGGAAATGTGCAAAGTCATTCGAGATAACCTCAAAGCAGCCCAATCCCGCCAGAAGAGCTACTATGATAGTAAGCACCGTGATTTGGCTTTCGAGATCGGAGATCATGTTTACCTCCACGTCTCTCCTATGAAAGGTACTCGTTGCTTCGGTATCAAAGGGAAGCTTGCCCCAGATACGTGGGACCTTTCAAGATTGTCAGCAAGAGAGGCGATCTCGCCTATCAACTCGAGCTTCCGTCAAAATTTGCAAATGTTCATGATGTGTTCCATGTCTCTCAGCTTCTAAAGTGCTTCAAGACTCCTGACCGCACCGTCAACTTCGAGGACATTGAGCTCCAAGAAGATCTCTCATATCGTGAGCACCCAGTGGCTATTCTTGAAGAGACTGAACGCAAGACTCGCAACAAGTCAATCAAATTCCTCAAAGTCAAGTGGTCACACCATTCCGACCGTGAAGCTACCTGGGAACGCGAGGATCACCTCCGTTCTGAGTACCCGGCGTTCTTTCAGTCCTATATCTCGGGACGAGATCCTTTCATAGTGGTGGAGTGTTGTAACACCCCGGATACGACTTTCCCAATTTGTACTCCAACTCTTCCCGTTTCCGGCCTTAAGTTATTTTATTTTCTCGGGTTCGGGTTTTTGTCTCTGTGTGTTGTTATCGTTGTCATGCATCTCATATCATGTCATCATGTGCATTGTATTTGCATACGTGTTCATTTCATGCATTCGAGCATTTTTCCCCATTGTCCGTTTTGCATTCCGGCGCTTCGTTCTCCTCCGGTGGTCATTTCTACCTTTCTTTCGTGTGTGGGGATTAAACATTTCCGGATTGGACCGATACTTGCCAAGCGGACTTGGTTTACTACCGGTAGACCGCCTGTCAAGTTTCGTACCATTTGGACTTCGTTTGATACTCCAACGGTTAACCGAGGGACCGAGAAGGCCTCGTGTGTGTTGCAGCCCAACACCCCTCCATTTTGGCCCAAAACCCACCTAAACCCTCTCCATCATCTAGAGCGTTCGATCACGATCGTGTGGCCGAAAACCGCACCTCATTTGGACTCTCCTAGCTCCTCCTTTGCCTATAAATAGACCCCCTCTGAAATTCCCATTCTTCTCCCCCCTAACCCTAAAAATCGGATCTCCGCCGCCGCCGGACACGTCCGGACGGAGCCGGACGCGTCCGGATCCGCCACCACCAACCGCCGCCTGCCACGTGGCGCGCCGCCACCCTCGCACCACTTCGGCCCGGGGAGAGCCCCCGAGGCCCGAGCCGCCCGCCGCCCGATCCCGCCTCCACCGGCGCCCGCACCACCCCTCTCCTCGATCTCCGGTCGCCGCCTCGCCCACCGGCCGCCGCCCCGCCGGATCTCCGCCGGCGCCGACCTCCGCCGCCTCCCGGCCCACTCCGCCACCCGGCCACGCCTCGCTGACCCGGCGCCGCTTCGGCCTCGCCTCCCCTTGCCCGGAGCCGAGCTCCACCGCGGCCACCTCGCCGGCAAGCCCCGGCCGGCCTCTCCCTCCTACTCCGGCGAGAAGCTCCGCCGAGCTCCCTGTCCACCTCAATTCGCGTGCCGTGATGCTACAATAACCGATCCAGATCTGGATCGAATCGGGTTGACTTTTTATCCCTAACCCTAGTGCATGTGCCCATCTTCATCATGATATATCTCCGCATCCGTAGCTCCGTTTTGGGCATATAGCATATCAAAATGTTCGTCTCAGAGAGTACATCATTTCATTCCATTGCATCATTTTCATTTGAGTTTATATTGATGCCCGAAATGCTGTTAGAAGAGGGCTACTTGAGTTATTTGTCAGATCTGCTACTCCATTTAGATATTTGTCATTTTTGCCATGATTATTGCGTGCATGATATGCCCATGAGCTCTACATATGTTTTGTTGAGGGTTTTGTCATCTTTCAGAGGTGCAACCCATGTATTTTTGTGATGTGTGTGGTGACTAGCACAAGCTTACAAAGTGAGGCACTTGGTAATTCTGATTTCAGGGACTTAGCATTTCCACCAAGTCTTTGAGCTGTTTATCTCATATGGCCATATGTTCATGTTGTTTCCTAGTGATCCGTGCCTCTTTTGAGGATGATCAGTAAGGATGTTTTGTTAATCTTGTAGTGCTCTATCCATCCATGTCTTTGTTTGCAATTATGGAGCACCCTAGCTTGAGTCAATCGAGCTCTACTTTTGCTACTTCGTGAATCTGGGCAGATTATCTACTTGTTAGCAATTTTGCCGAGGATGTTGTAGTTGATCCGTGCATGCTATGCCATTGTTCTTGCCATGTCTAGCTTGAATTTTGTGTATTCTTGCTGGGTGTATTCTTAGATTATTATGACTTGCACCGTAGTGAGTGCATCGATCTCGTATACATGCCTACTTGAGATATGTTTCAGCATGTGCCAGTTTTCACTAAGTCTGAAAACTGATTATGCTTTTGCTATGTTCACATGCTTGCAAATGTGTTTTCTGATCCCTTTTGGCTCAAGGTCACTAAGGGACTTTTGTTAAGCTTTTTGAGTAGCTCCATGCCATGTTTTACTTTGCCATGTTCAGGTCCTGTAGCATGTAGTTTTGTTGCTCCGAAGAGTGCTACCTGATCTGAAATTCCAGACAAGTGTTAATTTCACTAAGTCCGAGATCTGTTTACCATTTGCATTTTCGCCATGCTTGTTTGAACCTGTTGATGGATGAATTGGCCGTATCTCAGTGCTAGACTTTTGTTAAGCATCTAGCATGCATCCCTGCCATGTATTTTCATGCCATGTTTGGGTGTTGTAGCATGTTCATCTCATTGCATTTAGATGGCTACTTGCTGTAAATCGCAGAACGTGGTCATATTTGAATCGCTTGCCATTTCCAAACCGTAACTCTGTTTCCCGCGTTCTTTATATCATTTTCAAGCGATTTCATCTCATCTTTCCAGTGGCACACTTGGATTCCCAAGTTGAGGTCAGGTTCATGCATCCCTTGTCAGATCTTGCATATGCATCCCGCATCGCATCCCGCATAGCATACCATCCTTGCATCCTATTGTTTGATCCTTGCACGTGGTTGATTGTGTCCTTGTTGCTTGTTTGCCTTGTTTGGGTAGAGCCGGGAGACGAGTTTGCTAATGAGGAGCCCGTTGAGTTTGCTTTCGAGGATCCAGTCAACTCTGACAACTATGCAGGCAAGATGATCATACCCTCGAAATCACTACTATCTTTGCTATGCTAGATTGCTCGCTCTTTTGCTATGCCAGTGCTGCGATGCCTACCACTTGCTTTCAAGCCTCCCAAATTGCCATGTCAAACCTCTAACCCACCATGTCCTAGCAAACCGTTGATTGGCTATGTTACCGCTTTGCTCAGCCCCTCTTATAGCGTTGCTAGTTGCAGGTGAAGATTGGAGACCGTTCCTGGTTGGACCATTTATTTAATTGTTGGGATATCATTATATTGCCATGTTATCTTTATGCATCTATATACTTGGTAAAGGGTGGAAGGCTCGGCCTCTCGCCTAGTGTTTTGTTCCACTCTTGCCGCCCTAGTTTCCGTCATATCGGTGTT
This sequence comes from Triticum aestivum, assembly GCF_018294505.1. Lineage (NCBI taxonomy): Eukaryota > Viridiplantae > Streptophyta > Magnoliopsida > Poales > Poaceae > Triticum > Triticum aestivum. The sequence continues at coordinate 301,807,664 of NC_057800.1, forward strand.
ATGTTCCCGGATTTTGCGTTCCTTACGCGGTTGGGTTATAATGGGAACCCCTTGTTAGTTCGCCTTGATTAAAGCTTTTCCAGCAATGCCCAACCTTGGTTTTACCATTTGCCACCTAGCCTCTTTTTTTCCCTTGGGTTTCCGGAGCCGGAGGGTCATCTTATTTTAACCCCCCCCCGGGCCAGTGCTCCTCTGAGTGTTGGTCCACCTCGTCAGCCGCCGGTGGCCACGAGGGGCAACTCTGGGCTGGCCTACCGGAAGTTTGGACAATCTGAGTGTGCCCTGAGAATGAGATATGTGCATCTCCTATCGGGATTTGACGGCACATTCGGGCGGTGTTGCTGGATTTGTTTTAACCTGTCGAAGTGTCTTGAAGAACCGAGGTACCGAGTCTGATCGGAACGTCTCGGGAGGAGGTCTATTCCTTCGTTGACCGTGAGAGCTTGTCATGGGCTAAGTTGGGACTCCCCTGCAGGGATTTGAACTTTTGAAAGTCGTGCCCGCGGTTATGGGCAGATGGGAATTTGTTAATGTCCGGTTGTAGATAACTTGAACCTTAACTTAACTAAAATGAATCAACCGAGTGTGTTACCGTGATGGCCTCTTCTCGGCGGAGTCCGGGAAGTGGACACGGTGTTGGAGTAATGTTTGCGCAGGTTGCTCTCTAGTTTCTCGCTCGCGCTTTGCCTCCTCTTCTTGCTCTCTTTTACGAATAGGATAGCCACCATATATGCTAGTCGCTTGCTGCAGCTCCACATATATTTTCCTTGCCTTACCTATAAGCTTAAATAGTCTTGATCGCGAGGGTGCGAGATTGCTGAGTCCCTGTGGCTCACAGATTACTATTACACCAGATGCAAGGCCTGATGATTCCGCTCCAGGTGTCGCGCTCGAGCTCAAGTGGGAGTTCGACGAGGACTCTCAACGATACTATGTTTCTTTTCCTGATGATCAGTAGTGGTGCCCAGTTGGGGGTGATCAGGACCGTGTTGCATGTTGGGTTATCTTTTATTTTGGCGCCGTAGTCGGGCCATGAGTGTTTGGATGATGTAATGTTATTTATGTACCTTGTTTGACGTGGCGAGTGTAAGCCAACTATGTTATCTCCCCTTTATTATTTATATTGCATGGGATGTTGTGAAGATTGCCTTACTTGCAACATATGCCTTCAATGCGATTATGCCTCTAAGTCGTGCCTTGACACGTGGGAGATATAGTCGCATCGAGGGTGTTACACACATGAAGTTGCAGATGTCCATATGCACTTAGTCTCTAGGGGATTCATGGATGGATATACACGTTGGCCCAGACACGGTGAAGAGGAGGTCATGGGTGAAGATACCCAGGGCAGCGAGATGCCAAACCCCGATCAGTGTCACATGGATGTCGAATCTAACATCGGGGCAGGGGCGTCAAGCTACCAATGGAGCACTGGAAAGCCGAAACTCCCACTAGAAAACCAAGACATCCATGCAGATGACGACAATCTTGATATGCCAGAATTTGCTGCTATGATTGCAGATTTCGAGGGCCCAGAAAAGGATATGATTGGGTACAAGGATCTGCCAACCATTGATGCGGACTCCAAGAAATAATTATATCCAGGTTGCAAAAAGAAATATTCCAGGTTGAGTGCCACCCTGGCGCTTCTCAGATTTAAAGCAGCAAATGGTCTATCAAACAAGGGCTTCACAGAGATGTTAGGTCTTTTCAAAGAAATTCTTCCAGAAGATAACGTGCTCCCCAAAGCACGAATGAAGCGAAGAAAATTGTTTTCCCATTGGAACTTGAAGTACAGAAGATACACGCTTGTGTGAATGATTGTATATTGTACTGTGGTGAGTACAAAGATTTTCGTGCATGTCCCACATGCAAGCATGCACGATACAAGCGCAGGAGAGCAAAGGACAAGTACAAATTGGATGACGAGATCAAGACAGGAATCCCGTTCAAGGTTGTTTGGTGCTTGCCTTTAATTCCAAGGTTGAGGCGTTTGTTTGCAAACCCAAGAGAGGCAAAGAGGTTGCGGTGGCATCATGATGATCGAATTGCGGATAGGTTTATGAGGCACCCGAAAGATGGGGCTCAGTGGGAATTAATCGACAACAAGTTCGAAAATTTTCCAAGAATCCTAGAAGTGTATGGCCCGGGGAATGTACTGACGGGATGAATCCTTTTGGCGATATGAGCACCAATCACAGCACATTGTCGGTGCTTCTGTGCATATATAACCTGGCTCCTTGGTTGTGTATGAAGAAAAAATACATTATGAGGGCAATGAGTATCCAAGTCCCGAAGCAACCTGGAAATGACATTGACATTTACTTTCAGCTACTAATAGAAGAACTGCTGATAGTGTGGATAGATGCGCCTACTGTAAAATGTTATGATTTTTACAGAAAGGAGATTTTCGATCTACATGCGATGCTGGTGCACACCATTCAAGATATGCCGGCATTAGGCAACACATCGGGGCAGAAAACAAGGGGAGATGTAGGGTGTGTCACATGCATGGATAGGACGGCTAGCAGAAGACTTCCCAACTCGCAAAAAATGGTGTATTTGCGTCATTGTAGGTTCTTACGGAATAATCACCCATACCAAAAGATGAAGGCTGGATTTGATGGTACAACAGAGGCAGCTGCAGCCCCAAGACCCTATGAAGAGGTCGTGGTCCACAACATGGCTAAAAAAATTAATGTTGTGCTTGGCAAGAACCACCCTTTTATGGTGAAACTAACACCCAAGTATCAAGTGTTTAAGAAGAAATCGGTGTTCTGGAAATTACCTTACTGGGAGATTCTATGTGTACGTCACTGCATCGATGCCATGCGCGTAGAGAAGAACGTATGTGAAAGCATCCTTGGTACTCTACTCAAGATTAAAGGTAAAATAAAGGATGGTGACGGTTCACGACTCGATATGCTTGCTGATCAATGACAACGCAAGAGTGAAGTAGAAGATGATGACAAATTCATCAAAGCTCGCTAGAGTTACAATTTCAGTACAAAAGAAGCAACACGGTTCTTCACCTATTTGTTGTTAGTTAAGACACCCTCTTCATCCTCCGCAAACATCAAACATCTCGTGGATGTTAGCTTAGGTAAAATTAAGTTGGGACACATGAAGTCACATTATTGCCACGTAATATTGACACAAATCCTCCCAGTGGCCATCAGGAATCTGATGGACAAAGATATAAGAAACACACTCATTGACCTCTGTGATTTCTTCAACCAACTATGGCAATCATGTATGATGATATTTCCTATGTGTTTATGAATAAAGATAGTCCTTGGACATTATCAATGATGTGTATCAGCAAGTACGTGACTTGTTTGTGGGACTATGCATTGTATGATGGCTATCCTAAAAGGTCCCTAGTCGAAAGGGCTGTGTGGACGCGCAGCCAACTAGACTAGCATATGACACGGTCGATGGCTTGGTGTCGCTAGCCATGGAGATTTGGATGCTAACCGGATAATATGGACTTGGAAGGATCTGGCCGGATTCGACATAGTTGGATCCGAGTCGAGATAAGGTCCGAGTCGGACAAACCCAACAATGAGACGCAACAATATGTCATATGTGAGTCTCGAGTACTACATATGTTCTATGTCCTAAGACCTGAGCTGACGCATGTACTCGGGATGGTGACAGACTTGCTTTGGGCCGACCAAATGCTACTCGCAGCTGGGTAGTTATAAAGGTAGGTTTCGGGTTTGTCCAGAACCATGCTGCGAGACGTGGTCGAGCCAGATGGGATTTGCCCCTCCGATCAGGAGAGATATACTCTGGGGCCCTCGTGTGATCCGACCAGGATAAGCATGGCCATGCGACAAGGATTATGAGATAATCCGGTTTGTGGTCGGCATCACTAGATCGAGAAAGAGGTCGGGCTAGCACAAGGATGACCGACTCGCCTTGAGCCGGACAACATATATCGTGTGGCAAAAGGAATGGAAGTATGATGTACAGGTTCGCCTAACCAGCTTCATAGTCTGTTTGGTGTTCGGCATGCCTTGCTAGAGGCCGCTACCAACTGTGCAGTTCGGAGGTGATCTGAACTACGACCAAGCCGGCTTGAACCTAAGGGGTTGCGCGCTTAAGGGAAGGAACCTACGAGGTCGGATCCGAGGACACTGGTCGTATGTGATCTGAGTTGTATTCGGATTGTGGACGAGTAGACTTATGGGCTTTAGGGTCCGTGCAAGGCCCAAGTGTTGAGCCTGCGACGAACGCCTATATAAAGTGGAGGTGCCGCACACTCACGCGATTGATCGCTTCGGCGCTATCACTAGGGTTTGCATGTGTTGCGAATAGACACCTCCACTCGCCGCCGGTTGTGTAATCTGACCTAGCAGTCTGCCGCACGATGTTCCCCCTGCACACGCGGATACCGTTAGAGGCGGTGCACTTGTGCCGCTCCGGCGAACCTGTACGTGGGAACCGACTACCGGCTGTACGAGGGAGATCGGACGAGGAGGAGACGATCCACGCGGACGCGCTACACCAACTCTTCTTCCGCTACACGGCACTGTGCGTCTAATGGTAACGAACTGTGATCCATCTCCCGTAGCATGTTCTTGGTTGTTCTGCGCGTAGAAATTTTTTAATTTGCAGTCCATGCACCCTACCGTAGAACACAACACTGAAGAGTTGGAACATATGCAAGATGATATTCCAAGAATATTGTCCAACCTAGAGATATTTTTCCCACCGTCATTCTTTGATATCATCGTCCATCTCACTGTGCACCTTGTTGTGATGCCCCGAGACCGTTGCGCCAGGAGTCTTCCAATTTTTGGTGTTGTTTCCATGTCATTTTGTTGCGTGTCGCATCTTGCCATGTCATCGTCCGCATTGCATCTTCATGTTTTCAAAACTTGCATCCGTCCAGTTTCCCCCAGTTCTTTGCGTTGTCCGTTCTGAGCCCAGACACACTTGCACGCGGTCGCCGCACCTCTAAAATAGTATTTTATAAGTGGCCGAAAAGTGTTCTTGGAGTGCGTTGAAAGTGCAGGTAGACCACCTGTCAAGTTTCTTAGAACACAACAGTGGTATCAGAGCCTCTGCTATAGGATTTGGATTCAGATCGTATGCATATTAGATATGTGGAGGCGATAAATGAGATCTGTTGTCGTTGATAAGATCGGCAGTGTGCACGGTTGATGAGATCAACTACACATGGGGATCGATGTGGCTATGTTTTCTGATGATCGGAATCGATGAGGTCGTGACACAACCTACCCCAATCGGTTGGTATCCGCCATCGGGGTTAACAGTGAAACGTAAATCCGAATCGGGCTTGCGATGGTCGATAAGTTCGGTCAGATCGGAAAATTCAGCGAGATCGGAGTTCAGATGTGATCTGTGATTTCCGAAAACGTGATCGGAGTTCAGATTGGAAAATTCGGCGTGATCGGAGTTTAGATATGATCGGAGTTCAGATGGGACCGCCGTGTGTGTAGCTCCTTGTATTTCGTACATGATCACTCAAAAACGATAGAATGTGATTTTGTGCATAACTTTATTTTTCAGGGTTTGATGTGAATGATATGGATCATGTGTATGTGATGCATGTGTGTAAATTATACATGGCCTGTGTGACATGTTTGTCATCCGGCAGGAGCCAAAGTGCTGTCATTTTATTGTATAATGACCTGCGTGTCGACTTATGACTCTATGTAAAATTCATTACTAGTTGTAGTATTTGGATAATAGAGATTAGGTTGGCGGCTTGGCAGACCGGCATGACAAACAAGATGGAGTTTCTAGATGGTCATCGGAGTTGGAGCTGACTTGGAAAAACATCCATGAAGGAGCCATACTACTTCACAATATATGTTTTACTTGTGGTTGTTATGCTTCTTTGTTTCTATGCATGTTAGAATGGTAGAAAGATCCCTCATGAATATCAAGTAAATTGCCATTCCCGATGTTGCACCTTCGCACGTCAAGTACGTATAGTAGTGGGCTCATAAAATTGGGGTGTTGCTAGGTGTCCTTGAACTGAAGGGTTCGTGTCGGACACGGACATGCACTGCGTTAGGTTAACTTGACAAGGCTATCAAAATGGTTTTGGGCCTTGTGGGAAAAGAGGTCGGGAGCCGGGGTATGAGATACCTACCCGACCGACAGGAGTCGTATAGAGATACGATTAGTAAGGAGTTGCTTACCGGATAGGCATGTTGTCTAGCAGTGATGCTAAAGCTCACTAGTCACATGTGCTAGTCGGATCCTGAATCACCAAGAGTTTGCGGAGGGATGCTGACTTCAGTGGGAGTATTTCTGTTAAGGCTAGAATTACTCTACATAAACACATTGCTTAGTGATGGCATATTTTTCTGTTGTAGATCAATGGCACTACCTGCTCAACCCAACTTTGCATTGAAATCAATTCTGGAAAAGGATAAACTGAATGGAACAAACTTTACTACCTGGTATAGAAATTTGAGAATTGTTCTCAAGCATGATCAAAAGGAACATGTAACATCCCATATTCTTCAAATTTGGAATGTTATGCATTAGATCATGTTTGCATATCATATTTTATCGCATTTTGGCTTGATCCTAGAAATTTTGTGCAACTCAAGGACCCACGGAGAGAGTTGGGAATTTCGTTATTTTCATATTTGAGTTTACTCGAGTTTTGAAAAAGAGGATCGTTTGATTTTAATTATTTTCTCTTCGAATATTTCTTTTATAAAAATAAAAGAGAGAGGATAAAATGACTTCCTCAAAATAAAGAATTATTGGAGATTTAATATTAAAATCAAATATGATATTGTATTCGGAGTTTTATTGCTATTTCATTTGAATTAGGAAAAATATGCGTTTTCGAAATTGCATTAGAGTCCCAAATAAATGTTCACCTTGTCCGGTAGATTTTTAGAGGACGGAGAAAATTTATTTCAGAATTTTTGGAGTCCGTTTAGTATTTCTTTTCTTCGTTTTTCTGTGCGGATTTATTTTAAAAAAAGGTCGAAACGACTTGGGCCGCCGTGGGCGACCCGGACTCCGCCTCGCCCTAGGCTTTATAAGCATGCGACCCCGCCAGCCCCAGCCCACCCCAGCCGCTGCCGAACCCTAGCCACGCCTCGAGCCTCATGCCGCTCCGCGCCGCCGCCGCCGGAGTTGACCGCCGCCGCCATTTTTTTCGTCGGTTTATTTCAGTAAACCCTAGATCTAGCTCCAGTTTTTTTTTTAATTTCTGATTTATTTCTTTTTAGATCGGTTTTCCGTCGGTTTATTTTTTTAGCGAACGCTCGCTTGTTCGTTTTAACGAACGACTTTCACCATTTAGCCGCAGACAATGAACGTTCGTTCGTTTGCCTATTCATCAGTTTTTCTTTTTCTCGGATTTTTCGCGATTATTTTCGATCGTGATTTCTGATCCGATTTTCGTTTTAGTATATCTTTTCGCTCCTTTATCGGTATCAGGCGATTCAAGCGCCTAGAGTTTCGTCTCGAAGCCCTCTTGCTGTTTAATCAACTTAAACAAGTTTTTGCTACTGTAAAATTTGACTTTAGTCCAGATTAGTAATCGAAGCTTGTTTCTTTCGCAGTTTGAGTTTTGTTGCTTCGTTTGATTTGATTCTTTTTGCAAACCGGAGTTCTTAAGTTGAACTTTCTAGTTAGATCTTCTTATTTGAGTTTTACCCGTGCATATTTGTTTGATTGCCTATTGTATGCTTATTTGTTTGTGATAGAGTACCCGGAGAGCGAAGCGTGCTACTACAAGTCTCTAGGTTTCATGGATCATCAGCAAGGCAAGTAACACTTTGATCATACCTTTTTACTACCCACTTTTATTGCATTATATCAATCCTCAAACAATTGCATGATTAGGATCTGAATAATATGTGGGTTTTGGGAAGTAGATGAGGTAGTACCTATTGTCTTGTTTATTACCAAACCTTTGGGAGTTACCTCTACGTTGCTTATATTGCTATGCTATGCTTGTAGACATGGTTTGGGTTTGAGTGTATTCATGAGAGATGTGAGTATTATTAATTAATGGTTAACTTAAGGTGGCAACTTTAATACACATCTGGGTGGATTAAGGCACCTGCGGAACCCAGTGTTGCCTCTATTTTTGGAAATCCCGGGGTACCGTGTGATTCTCCTATGGACTGCCACCCAGGATCAAATGGATCATAAGATTATTCATGCTAGAAACTTCCGTGTGCAGCCACATGCCATTATGGGCTCTGGCATAGTTGAGTAAGTTGTTGGAAACCTTTCCATGATGGGCTAGCAGATGTAGGGGATTGTAGGTGTACAGGCCTATCTATCGGTTAAGGGGACCTCTTCGGAAAGACTGTGTCTCGGTCATCCATTTCTCAAACATTAGGTAGTGCGAGAAATCCAACGGAGGAGATTGAGTCTTGTGGGGAAAAGTGCACAAACCTCTGCAGAGTGTACAAACTAATCATGGTTAGTCGTGTCTCCGGTTATGGACATCTTGAGTATCTAGTTCTTGGATTATCATGTGGATCTCATCACTCTTAATATAATTTGATTGGGTTTAATGATGATGCTTAATTGGGATTGAGTTGGGTGAACCTTCTAAATGTTTAACAACCACCATGATAGTTAAATAAAATTTATTCCTTTGTTGTAGGGAAAAATTGGCTTTCCGCAAAACATATTAACCATACAGCCTCCACTAGCCATATATGCTTGTAGTGATAGCATTATTCTGTTCATTACTCTCTTGTGTTATATTGCCAGCATATTCCAGGTGCTGGCCCATTTCAGGCTGCAACGTATCATGTTGCAGACTTTTTGGACGACGAGTAAGGAGCAATAGGTTGTTGTCTTTCACTCAGTGATGACGTTGGAGTTGATGGACTCACTTTATCTTCCAAGCCTTCCGTTGTTATCGTATTAGATGGCCTTAAGCCATATTTATTGTAATAAGTTCTCTTTTGAGACATTCGATGTAATAAGTGTGTGATTGCTACTCTGTTATAAATCCTCAAGTATTGTGCGTGTCAGCACAACCGGATGAAGACACACCTTTTGGACGCCACTTGAAGGAAGTCACTAGGTACCTGAACATCGGAATACCAAGCTTCACCGCGACTTACAATGCCACTTTACCAGAAGAGGACCGCTGGATAATTCAAGTTCAAGTTCCAGGAAGGACATTTATGCCAGTCACTGAGCCCATAGAGTTTTCCTTTGATGCACCAACCTGGAGTCTAGGAAAGAGTATGGCAGCCCACATCACCATGGGACGCATTGGAGAAGTTCACGACAAGGATCTCAAGGATACTATCTACCAGATTTGTGGGCGCCGAGATGAGCAATGGGAGATGATCAGCACCAGGAAGGATAGATCAATTGCCGCTTTCATCCAGGAGTTAAACCAACACATACGTCGCCAGGAGAACCAGATGTGCGCAGGCATGATAGGTCTGAAGAAGGCAATGACAAGGATCACCGAGCTTGAAGAAGAACTCAAGGCAAATCGCGAAGATTATGAGGAGGAAATCATCGTACTAGTGGAGAAGAATGACGACCTGACAAGGAAGCTAGGAGTCTTCATGGGAGACCCCGCGCCAGGAGGAGAAGATGACGATTCCACTTGCCCGGAGAACTACATCATCATCGATGACACCGACTCGGACCCCGACGATAGTGATGATGACTTTGTTGATGAAGCTGGAGCGGATATTATGGAGTCTTCTACCAATCAATTTTTCTAGTCGACCACCAAAACAATAGTAGTATTCCACCATGTATATAGTATAGTCCGAGCACTTTTGTAACGATAGTTCTAGACCGATTGTATGCCCTTGCTTGATTGATTGAGTGGTATGATTGTGTTTGTCTCATGTGCATATGGGTAGTGTTTCCCCCTAGACCCCATTCTACACTATTTTCTCATCTTTTCTAAACCCATCAGATGCCCCCGAGACGGGACAATGGATTTGCTTTCCCATCGAGCTCACTCAGTTGATCCAGCAGCACAATGCATTGATGCAGATACTAGTCCAGAATCAGAATCAGGGGAACAACAACAACAACAACGCACCACCACCACCACCTGTTGATCACTTAGCCCATTTTCTAAGGCTAAATCTGTCGGTGTTCTCCAGTAGCACCAAGCCGGTAGTTGCAGATGATTGGCTCCGCAAGATTGGAAGGGAGTTGACCACTTCAGGATGCACAGATGCAGAAATAGTGCATTTTGCCTCACATCAGCGTGATGGACCCGCAACAACATGGTGGGAGAATTACACTGTCACCTATCGCACCGACACTGTTACGTGGGACCACTTTCAGCAGGCTTTTCGCACAACCCATGCATTAGCAGGAGCTATGGCCATGAAGAAGCGTGAGTTTCGCAACTTACGCCAAGGAGGACGCACCGTTGGCCAGTATGTGGATGACTTTAGCAAGCTAGCACGTTATGCCCCAGATGATGTTGCTACGGATGCAGCTAAACAGGAGAAGTTTCTGGAAGGACTGAATGATGAGCTGAGCATGCAGTTGATGGTAGCAACCTTTAATAACTACCAACAGTTGGTAGATAGAGCTCTCATGATTGAAGAGAAGCAGCAACAGATTGACAACGACAAGAGGAAGTATGGACAAGGGAAGTATAATTCTGGAGCTCAACAGAGACGCCGTTTTACCCCGAACTCGGGAGGACCCTTTCAGCATAACCATGGAGGTCACAATCACACTGGAGGAAGTTCGCACAACCATAGTGGCCCCAAGAATGGGAATGGTAATGGAGGAAGCAATGGCCAGAACCATTCCAACCCAGCAACACCCGCCAAGAAAGATCTAAGCCATGTTACTTGCTACAAGTGCCAGAAGACTGGACATTACGCCAATGAATCTCCTGAAGCTAAGAATGGAAACGGCAATGGAAGTTCTGGGAAGAAGCTCAACCCTTTCAACAGGGGACCAGTGAACCATGTTAATGTGGAGGAGGTTGAAGCCCAGCCAGATGCAGTAATAGGTAAGTTTTTGGTTAAGTCATTTACTATAGTCGTTATTTTTTATACTGGTGCATCACATTCATACATATCAAGGAGATTTGTGGATAAGTATAAGCTGCCCACCAAAGTTCTTAGTACACCTATGTTAGTGAGCTCGCCAGGAGCAGAGTATATGGCAAGCCAAGGATGTTTCCAGATGCCATTGACCATAGGTTGGCATGTTTTCCCCTCAAATCTGATAATTTTGGAGTCGCAAGGTTTGGATGTGATTCTTGGTATGGATTGGCTATCGATGTATGGAGGAAACATTGATTGCGCCAGTAAGTCGATTTTGCTCACCACCCCAGAAGGAAGAAGGATCAAGTATGTATCCCGGCATGTACCGATTAGGATTCAAGTAAATTCCTTATCAGGAGTTGTACAGGAGGAAGTACCAGTGGTGAGGGATTTCCCGGATGTATTTCTAGAAGAGTTGCCAGGCATGCCACCGGATAGAGACATCGAGTTTTTTATTGAGCTTTTGCCAGGCACAGGGCCATTATCTAAGAGACCGTACAGGATGCCCGCATAGGATTTAGAGGAAATTAAGAAGCAGATTAAGGAGTTACTGGATAAAGGATATATTCGCCCAAGCTCGTCACCTTGGGGATCACCATTACTTCTATTGGAGAAGAAGGATGGATCATTAAGGATGGTTGTTGATTATCGAGGATTGAATGAGGTGACGATCAAGAACAAGTACCCACTGCCGATGATCAATGATTTGTTTGATCAACTGCAAGGAGCTAAGGTGTTTTCCAAGATCGATCTGCGATCAGGGTACCACCATCTGAAGATTCGAGAGCAGGACATACCTAAAAAAGCTTTTACCACGAGGTACATGCTATATGAGTATACTGTTATGTCATTTGGCCTGACTAACACACCTGCCTATTTTATGTACATGATGAACAAGGTGTTTATGGAGTTTTTGGATAAGTTCGTTGTGGTGTTCATTGATGATATTTTGGTCTACTCGAAGAATGAAGAGGAGCATAAAGAGCATTTGAGTTTAGTACTTGGGAAGCTCAGAGAGCATCAGCTATATGCCAATTTCAACAAGTGTGAGTTTTGGTTGAAGGAAGTTGGATTCCTTGGACATGTTATATCCGGAGAAGGAAGAGCGGTAGACCCCACCAAAGTTGTCACTCTGACAAATTGGGAGGCACCCACATCAGTTGCAGAGATCCGGAGTTTTCTTGGACTCACAGGATACTACCGGAGGTTCATTGAGAATTTCTCGAAGATTGCAAAGCCTATGACGAAGTTGTTAAAGAAGGACACCAAGTTCAAATGGACTAAGGAATGTGAGGCCAGTTTTCAGGAGTTGAACAAATGCTTGGTTACATCACCAGTGTTGATTCTGCCAGATCAACGCAAGGATTATGAAGTGTATTGCGACACTTCTCGTCGAGGACTTGGAGCCATACTTATGCAGGAGGGAAGAGTTGTTTCATATGCCTCATGATAGCTTAAACCCCATGAGTTAAATTATGCCACGCATGATTTGGAGTTAGCAGCCGTAGTGCATGTGTTGAAGACTTGGAGACATTTTCTCATCGGAAACCATTGTGAGGTATACACGGATCACAAGAGTTTGAAGTATATCTTCACACAGAAGGAGTTGAATCTCAGGCAGAGGAGATGGTTGGAACTCATTAAGGATTATGATACGAAGTTGCATTATCATCCCGGAAATGCTAACGTAGTAGCCGTTGCATTGAGCCGCAAGAGTCATGTCAATACACTCATGACCGGAGAGTTACCCAAGGAGTTAGCAGAGGATCTTCGCGAGCTATGTTTGGAGATAGTTTCGAGAGGCTATGTGGCAGCATTGGAGATTCAGTCTACTTTGATGGATAAGATCCGAGAAGCTTAGAAGACGGACAAGGAGATTGCCGAGATATAGGAAAGGAGGAGCAAAGGAAAGGCTAAAGGATTTTGTGAGGATGAGCACGATACCTTACGGTTCGAGGACCGTGCATATGTGCCAAATGATCAGGAGATTAGGAAGCTGATTTTGCAGGAGGCCCATGATTCGCCATATTCGATTCACCCAGGAAATACTAAAATGTACCTGGATTTGAAGGATAGCTTCTGGTGGACTAGAATGAAGAAGGATATTGCGGAGTATGTAGCAGTTTGTGATGTATGTCACAGAGTGAAGGCAGAGCATCAGAAGCCAGCAGGATTGTTACAACCATTGCCGATACCCGAATGGAAGTGAGACAAGCTAGGTATGGATTTTATCATGGGATTTCCCAGGACTCGTTCAGGCTATAACTCGTTATGGGTTATAGTCGATCATTTGATGAAAGTAGCTCATTTCATCCCATTGAAGACCACTTACACCAGTGCTAAGTTGGCAAAGATATACATGACCAGGATCGTATGTTTGCATGGAGTTCCGAGGACCATTGTATCAGATAGAGGAACCCAGTTTACCTCAAAGTTTTGGAATCAGTTGCATGAAACTTTGGGAACCAGGCTAGAGTTCAGTACAGCTTTTCACCCGTAGACAAATGGACAGACTGAGAGAGTCAATCAAATTTTAGAGGACATGTTGAGAGCTTGTGCGCTAGATTATGGATCTAGTTGGGACGACAATTTGCCCTATGCAGAGTTCTCTTACAGCAACATCTATCAAGCCAGTTTGAAAATGACCCCTTTTGAAGCATTGTACGAAAGGAGGTGCAGGACACCATTGTTGTGGGACGAAGTTGGAGACCGTCAGTTATTTGGACCAGATTTGATTAAAGGGTTTGAAGATTAGGTTAAGCTGATTCGCGATAGACTCAAGGTAGCCCAGTCCAGGCAGAAGAGGTATGCGGATTCTAAACGCAAGGAGATAGTTTATGAAGTTGGAGTCAGAGTGTATCTTCGTGTATCACCACTTTGAGGAGTGAAGTGCTTTGGAGTTAAGGGAAAGTTAGCACCACGTTTTGTGGGACCATACAAAGTTTTGGGACATATGGGAGAAGTTGCTAACAAGTTGGAATTGCCCGAAGGATTGTCAGGAGTTCACGATGTGTTCCACGTTTCTCAGTTGAAGAAGTGCCACGCAGAGATGGCTGATATCCCTCTGAGAGATACAGTGCCACTGGAAGCGATTCAATTGGATAGCGACTTGACTTACGAGGAGAAACCAGTCAAGATTCTCGATTTTTCCAGCCGAGTCATACGCAGCAAGGTTATCAAGTTTTGCAAGGTTCAGTGGAGCCATGATACCAAGGATGAAGGCACCTGGGAACGGGAGGAAGACCTACGCAAGGATCACCCTCACCTATTTTCTAGCCAACCCGAATCTTGAGGGCGAGATTCATCTTAAGGGGGGTAGGTTTGTAACATATCAAATTCTTCAAATTTGGAATGTTATGCATTAGATCATCTTTGCATATCATATTTTATCGCATTTGGGCTTGATCCTAGAAATTCTGCGCAACTCAAGGACCCACGGAGAGAGTTGGGAATTTCGTTATTTTCATATTTGAGTTTACTCGAATTTTGAAAAAGAGGATTGTTTGATTTTAATTATTTTCTCTTCGAATATTTTTTTATAAAAAGAAAAAAGAGACGATAAAATGACTTCCTCAAAATAAAGAAATATTGGAAATTTAATATTAAAATCAAATATGATATTTTATTCGGAGTTTTATTGCTATTTTATTTGAATTAGGAAAAATATACGTTTTTCAAAATTGCATTACAGTCCCAAATAAATGTTCACTTGTACGGTAGATTTTTAGAGGACGAGAAAAATTTATTTCAGGATTTTTGGAGTCCATTTAGTATATCTTTTCTTCGTTTTTCTGCACGGATTTATTTAAAAAAAGGTCGAACCGACTTGGGCCGCCGTAGGCGACCCGGACTCTGCCTCACCCCAGGCTTTATAAGCCCACGACCCCGCCAGCCCCAGCCCACCCCAGCTACCGCTGAACCCAAGCTGCGCCTCGAGCCCCGCACCACGTCGCGCCGCCGCCGCCGCCGGAGTTGACCGCCGCCATTGTTTTTTTCTTCGGTCTATTTTGGTAAACCCTAGATCTACATCTGTTTTTTTATTTTCCGGTTTATTTCTTTTTTCCGTCGATTTAATTATTTAGCGAGCGCCCGTTTGTTCATTCGTTTTAATGAATGGTTTTCACCATTTATCCGCAAACAGCGAACGTTCGTTCGTTAGCCTGTTCGTCAGTTTTTCTTTCTCTCGGATTTTTCGCGATTATTTTCGATTGCGATTGTCGGTGTACTAGAATAGGGGTACCCTAGTACCCCGAACTTGTGCACGGGCAGTTGCGGCACCCCGCGGCAAGGCTTGCCGGGCGAACGCCAAGATCCTCTGTGGTTCCCTTGGGGCCATTCAAGAACAAAGTATTTAAGCTCAAGAGACAAGGCCCCGGCAAGAGGAGCTTGCCGGGAAGGCCAACCAAGGCACTCCAAGGAAGTTGCCGCGAGGCGCCACGCGCTCCGGCAAGGCAACAAGGCCCCGGCAAGAGGAGCTTGCCGGGAAGACCAACCAAGGTACCTCGAGGCCCGGTGAGCGACAAGCTTCCGGACCCGACAAGATAACAGCAGCGGGAAGGCGCTTGCCGCGGCAGGCGGCCACTCTGTGCCCACGCTCCAGCGCATCCACCAACGTGTCGCTCTGGGGGCCTCTCCAGGCGCGCGTGGTGGGAGGCTGTGCAGCCAGCGGTGCGCAGTGGCATGCGAAGCTGACAAGATCGCCATCGTGGCGAACGGTGGCGCCCCTAACGGTCCTTTTCTGCACTGTTTGGGTGACTCAGACGGGCATTTAATGCCCTTGTCCTCTGCCGTCAGGGTTAGGTAGGGTGCACTGTACAAGTAACTGTACCAACCACCTCGCTTTTTACATTTGTACCCTTCTTTGCGTTGCCACCTGTCGGCGACCCCTTTAGCGTATAAAAGGAGGCCCAAGTGCAACGTAGAGGGGGGGGACAGGTTCACGAGGTTCGACTGGTTCGGAATCCAGAAAAACACTATGCTCTCTCTCTGGAGCAAGAACACAAAATAATCAAACAAGCAGTAGTAGGAGTGTTATCTCTCCGGAGAGCTCCGAAGCTGGGTAAACTGCTCGTGTGCTTCACCTCGATCTGCTCTTCGTGTGATCTCCGCCCCCCGCCGAACCGAAAGGGGCTCGGTCCGCCGGGCCCATAGTTGTTCGTGGATCAGTTTCCCCGACATCTTTGGCGCGCCAGGTAGGGGGCGTCGAGATTGTGTGAACCTGATCCGGCGTTCACACGAGCTAGATCTTCATTCCCTTCATCAACATGGCACCGAAGAAGAAGACTTTGGCGGCAGCTGCTCCGTCCACGTCACTTCCGCCACCGTTGGAGCAAACGGGTGGTGGAATGGACTCCGGCGGAAGAATGGACATCGACGAGGAAGCTTATGATGCTGCCAGGTCCAAGGACAAGGCTGCACAAACCTCGGCGACTGTACATGTTCCGCGCCACTCTCAGGAGGCGCAAGACCAACAGCGTCATGGCACTTGCAGTGCCATACGCATGATAGGCCAAGACCAAGCTGGTGGATCTCGGGGCGCTCAAGACCAGCATGCACGCCAGCGTGCTGGCACGAGCGGGGCACGGTCGCCTAAACGGGATACTGCTCCTTCTAACATAGTTAGAAGTCCGAGCACGTCCCGCTCCTCGCGCCGTCAGCCACTGCCACCCACCACTCCAGCAGAAGCTTTGGTGCGAGCTCAACTGCTCCTAGATTACCCTCCGACGTCGGACAAGATCGACGAATGGAGGGCCACCATTCGGAGTCTCATCGGCTACGCCAACGGCAACACTCCACGGCGGCCGAGCGCGTCACCGCCGCGGCAGGGTTGCCGGGCGCGAGCCGGTGGCGACGAAACGGGTGGAGGTGCAACTACCATGCAATCACCGCCCCGAAGGCCAAGATTGCCGACTCGCCGGATCCACCTCGACAGCGACTCCACCGCATCGTCGGATCCACAAGCTCGTCGCGATCAGCGCCAAGTTCTTCATGATCGACAACAAGAAGACGCTCGAACTCGCATCGAGCGCCGAAGAGAAGCGCGACGTCAACCCGACAAGCGCGCTGGGCCCTCTGTTGACATGCATGCGCTAGGGGAACCAGGCGATCTGCCATGCGCGGTAGGTTGCCCTGCGTTCACTCGTGAGCTGCGGCAAGTCCAGTGGCCCAGCACGAAGAACTTCAAACCAGATGTACCGGAGAAGTACGACGGCAAGACGCATCCGTCGGAGTTCCTCAGCATCTACACCATTGCGGTGCAGGCTGCCGGGGGACGGGATGACAAGATCCTTGCCAACTACTTCCCGCTGGTGCTCAAGCCCAACGTCAGATCCTAGCTCATGCACTTGCCGGACAACTCCATATCCTCTTGGGCTGATCTGTGCCATCAGTTTGTCGGCGCCTTCACAGGCAGACACAAGCCTCATGGCCAGGAGAGTGATCTTCATCTGCTCGCTGAGAAGGAAGGAGAGCCCTTGCGCAAGTACATTCAGAGATTCAGCAGTGTGCAGCACAACATCCTAGACGTCCACCCTGCCGCGGTGATCAGCGCGTTCCATCAGAACGTGCGAAACCGCAGGATGCGGGAGGAAATGGCGATGTGCAAGATCAGGGACGTCAGTGAGTTATATGCACTGGCCGACAAGTGTGCACGTGCTGAGGAAGGGAGGAGACTCCCCGGAGAGAATGTAGAAGCGGGAGGATCTGACAGTGAAGATGATGCCCCGGCAAGGAAAAACCGGCGGCGGAACAACAGGAAGAGGAAAGGCAAAGAGGTGCTAGTTGTTGAGCAGTCCGGCAACGGTGGTGGCGCCAAGGAAGCCAAAGCTGGTGACTCTGGCAAGGAGGTTGCCGCGGAGGTGGCGGTCACCGACAAGCAGGACGGCACCAACAAGCAGTATTGCAAGATCCACCGCACCAAGGGCCATGATCTCCAGAACTGTAAGAAAGTCGAGCAGCTTGTTGAGCAACAGAAAGCTGAATACGAGCGGCGCGACAAGGAGAAGGCCCAGGAAGGTGTTGGGGGATCCGGCAAGAAACGTCCCGGCCGAGGAGGACGCCGCGGCAAGGCCAAGCAGCGGCAAGGAGACAGACCTCCTCGCGGCCGCGACAAGGATGAAGATGACGACGACGATGAAGACATGGATGATGAGGAGACTGATGAGCAGGAGTTCCAGAAAGCCACAGAGGTCTTGTGCATTGATGGTGGTGCTTCTCTGCATACCTCGCACCGCCAGCTCAAGCAGTGGGTGTGGGAAGTTAATGCAGCAGAACCACCCGTCGAGTCACGCAAGCCTCTGAAATGGTCCAGCACGCCTATCATCTTTGATATTGAGGACCACCCTGATCGCATAACTGCGGTCGGGTGCTTGCCGATGTTGGTTTCACCAACAATCCGCAACCTCAAGGTCACTAAGATGCTAGTTGACGGCGGGGTCGGCTTGAACCTGATCTCCTCCGCGGTGCTCCAGAAACTCCAGATCCCTGACAGCGAGCTCGAAGAGACCGGTACATTTCAAGGAATCAACCCGGGAAGGAGCAAGCCGAAAGGAAAGATCACGTTGCCGGTAACATTTGGCAGCGAGCTGAACTTCAGGACTGAGAGGGTAACATTTGATGTTGCTGACTTTCCATTACCTTACAATGGAATCCTTGGCCGTCCGGCACTCGCCAAGTTCATGGCAGCCTCTCACTATGCGTACAACATAATGAAAATGCCAGGCCCGATAAGTATCATCTCTGTTCCTGGCGACAAGAAGGATGCTCTTATCTGTGCCGACAAGATCTACCAGGAAGCAGCAGCCGCAGCAGAACACAAGACACTTGCCGCTGAAGCTCCCGGGGGGAAGAAGAAGACCAAGTCCGGCAAGAGCTCTGATGCCCACTCCGGCAAGTGTACCTCTTCGGAGTGCTGCGCTACCGTCGAGGACGCACCATCGAGCTCCACCGGCAAGTGTAAGAAGGCAATGGCAGCTCCACCTGAGACCAAGAAGGTGTCCGCCAAGGAGGACGGCACTGGTGGTACCTTCACCATCAGCGCCACTCTTGACCCCAAATAGGAAAGCGCCCTCATTGCTTTCCTACGGGCGAATGTCGACGTGTTTGCGTGGCAACCGTCTGATATCCCCGGTGTTCCCAGGAAAGTAATTGAGCACCACCTTGCCGTCTATCCTCATGCGCGGCCCGTCAAGCAGAAAGTCAGGAAACAGGCAGTGGAGCGCCAAGAATTCATCGCAGAAGAAATCAAGAAGTTGGAAGCAGCAGGCCTTGTTATAGGAGTGCTCCATCCCATGTGGTTGGCCAATCCTGTTGTCGTGCGCAAGGCTAACGGGAAATGGAGGCTTTGTATTGACTTTACTGATGTTAATAAAGCTTGTCCCAAAGACCCATTTCCCTTGCCGCGCATTGACCAGATTGTTGACTCCACAGCCGGATGTGATTTGCTTTCATTTCTTGATGCATACTTAGGATACCATCAGATCTTCATGGTAGAAGAGGATGAAGAGAAAACCGCATTTATCACCCCGTGTGGCACGTACTGCTTCGTACGGATGCCTTTCGGTTTGAAGAATGCTGGTTCAACATTCGCAAGGGTAGTCCACCACGCTTTTGAGCCGTAGATGCACAGAAATGTGGAAGCCTACATGGATGACATAGTGGTCAAAAGCAAGAACAGGGCGACCCTGATTCAAGATTTAGACGAGACATTTGCAAATCTGCGCAAGATCAACCTCAAGCTTAACCCCGAGAAGTGCGTGTTTGGAGTCCCTTCCGGCAAGCTTCTCGGGTTCTTCGTGTCTCAACGGGGAATTGAAGCCAATCCCGACAAGATCAAGGCCATTGAGCAGATCGAAGCACCAAAGCGCGTCAAAGATGTACGAAGGCTTGCCGGTTGTGTGGCTGCTCTCAGCAGGTTTATCTCTAGATCTGCTGAGCGCGCCCTGCCATTTTTCAAAATTTTGAAAAAGGCAGGTCCAATAAAATGGACTCCGGAGGCAGAGGCTGCGCTGCAGGACTTGAAGAGATACCTGTCCTCCACTCCAACACTTGTCGCACCTAAGCCGCAAGAGAAGTTGCTGCTGTATATAGCGGCAACCAATCAAGTGGTTAGTGCTGCGTTAGTGGCGGAGAGGGAGGCAGATGATGAGCCAGCAACCACGGCAGATGCATCCAGCGACAAGCAGGGGGCTTCGCCGACAAGCTTTGGTCCCGACAGAGATGGATCTGCGCAGGAGCATGATAAGATGCAGAAGAGAATGGTGCAGCGTCCAGTTTACTTTGTCAGTTCCCTTCTACAGGGGGCTAGATCAAGGTACTCTGGAGTGCAGAAGTTGCTTTTCGGCCTCCTCATGGCCTCGAGAAAGCTGCGCCATTACTTCCAAGCACATGAGATCACAGTCGTCACTCGCTTTCCGCTGAAAAGGATACTGCAAAATCCAGAAGCGATAGGCAGGATTGTCGAGTGGGCGCTGGAACTGTCAAGCTTTGGCCTCAAGTTTGAGAGCACTTCAACTATCCAAAGCAGAGCATTGGCAGAGTTCATAGCAGGATGGACGCCAACACCAGATGAAGAAATTCCAGAGACGAGCATCCCCGTCAAAGAGGCAAGCAAAGAGTGGCTGATGTACTTTGATGGTGCCTTCTCGCTGCAAGGCGCCGGTGCGGGCGTGCTGCTTGTCGCGCCCACCGGAGAGCACCTCAAGTACGTAGTCCAGATGCACTTTCCCAAGGAGCAAGCAACCAACAATACTGCAGAGTATGAAGGATTGCTTGCCGGTCTTAGAATCGCAGCAGACCTTGGGATCAAGAAGCTCATTGTCAGGGGTGACTCACAGCTTGTCGTCCGCCAAGTGAACAAGAACTACCAGAGTCCATTGATGGAAGCATATGTTGGTGAAGTGAGGAAGCTAGAAGAGCACTTTGACGGCCTACAGATGGAGCATATCCCAAGAGCTCAGAATGACATTGCTGATGGCCTGTCAAAGTGCGCCGCACTAAAGTTACCTGTGGAACCAGGGATCTTTGTGCTCAAGTTGACTCAACCATCCGTAACACCATCAACTGGACAAAGCAAGAAGAGGAAGTTGGTTTCTGGTGACTACTTTCCGGCAGAGCTCCGCAAAGCCGCCGCCAAGAAAGTCCCCAAGATCAACACCAAGGATGCTGAGGGGCAGTCTGCTCCGGCAAGCCTTATGGTTTGTCCCGTTGAAGCAGACGCTCCCGACAAGTTTTGCTCCGGCAAGCTTGCCGGGGAACATCAAGCTCCGGCAGGGCCGCAAGTCCTTGCCGTAGAAGCGGATGTTCCCGCAGCAGCAGATGTGCCTTTAGTCCTTGTTGTCGAGCCACAAGCTCCAGCATGGGCACAGCAGATTGTCCATTTCCTTCAGACAAGAGAACTTCCCGAAGAGCAAGAAGAAGTGGAAAAAGTAGCCCGGCGGTCAAGTATGTACCAGTTTGTCGATAGCATACTGTACAGAAGAAGACTCAACGGTGTGAAATTGAAGTGTATTTGCCGGGAAGATGGACAAAAGCTATTGGCAGAGATACATGGAGGCATATGTGGCCACCACATTGGCGCAAGAGCACTTGCCGGCAAAGCTTTCCGGCAAGGTTTCTTTTGGCCGACAGCCCTCCAGGATGCAACTGCACAAGTAACCAAGTGTGAAGCGTGCCAGTTCCACTCCAAACAGATACACCAGCCAGCTCAAGCTCTCCAGACGATCCCTTTATCCTGGCCATTTTTGGTCTGGGGGCTCGATATCCTCGGCCCTTTCCCTCGAGCTGTCGGGGGATTTGAGTACTTGTACGTCGCAATTGACAAGTTCAGAAAGTGGCTGGAAGTGCAGCCAGTGAGGAAGGTGACAGCACAGTCAGCAGTCAAGTTATTCAGGTCAATCGATTGCCGTTTCGGGATCCCTAACAGGATCATCACCGACAACGGCACGCAATTCACGAGCCGCACCTTCATGCAGTACGTCCAAGACCTTGGCGCCAAGGTCTGCTTCGCTTCTGTTGCTCATTTGAGAAGCAACAGTCAAGCAGAGAGGGCAAATGCTGAAGTGCTGCGCGGGTTCAAGACCAGAACTTTCGACAGGCTGTGCAAGTGCGGAAGAAACTGGATCGAGGAGCTGCCGGTGGTGCTTTGGTCGATCAGAACGACGCCAAATCAAGCCACTGGCTAGACGCCTTTCGCTCTAGTCTATGGAGCAGAGGCAGTTCTCCCCACGGAACTCATATACGGATCGCCTCGAGTGCTCACTTATGATGAGCTTGAGCAAGAACAGCTGCGACAAGACGACGCGCTGCTCCTTGAGGAAGATCGTCTTCAGGCTGCTGTACGAGCTGCTCGATACCAGCAAGCTTTGCGCTGCTACCATAGCCGCAAAGTTAAGGCTAGAAGCTTCGAGGAAGGCGACCTTGTTCTTCGGCGCGTTCAGTCCGCCAAGAATTCCAACAAGTTGACACCGAAGTGGGAAGGCCCTTATCGGGTGAAACGAGTCACAAGGCCCGACGCTGTCCGCCTTGAGATCGAAGATGGCATTCTGGTGAGCAACTCCTGGAACATAGAACATCTTCGTAAGTTTTTCCCGTAGGGCGCGGTTGTCGGAACCCGTTCCGGCAACCACCTTTTGTACAAGTCTTGCCGCTGTTGCATGTAATCCTTTGTACAAAGCCGGGCGCAGATCCCGTGCATAAATAAAACCCCATGTGCTTTGCACAACTTGTCCATTTCATGCATTAGTTCCTTTCTTGCATGCGTTATCTGACACTTTGTGCAGCACCTACATCTGGTAAGCAATAACGAGCCAAAGGGCTCCATATCATTATTTTCTCTTCTATCTTTTCTTTCTCAACAAAGGAAAAGAAGGTTCCCTCGCACACAAGTTTGCCGGGGGGAAGGAGAAGATTGTGGTATGGACCAGGCGTCGTTCAAGCAAAGTTTTGCCTTGCCGGGAAGCAAACGACAGAAAAGCTAAGTTGCCAAAGTTTGAGCAATCAGTTTTTAAATTTTTGAGTTATCTTCCTCGAACGACCCTGCTTTGTATGGAAAACCTGTGCGCGGAGGAACCAACTCGTGGCTAGTTGCGCCCTTACTTTGTTTCGAGTCCGCTCAACAACTTAAGTGTGCTGCATCTAGTCGCGACAAGGTTTCTTGTCAGAAGCAGCGCCGCCAGCAGGCTGCTGACGTTCCGCACTCAGCGCTCGCGGCTCGGGTGCCTGCGCCGACAAGTTCCCTAGAAGTGTAGGGTAAAAACATACAAAGGAAGGAATCTAGTAGAGGAAATAACATAGCAATTGATAACAGAAATAAAATTATGTTACAAGATAACTTGTCGCAGCTCTAACAGACTGTTTTCATAACATGATTAGCAGCGACAAGGGAAAAGAAGAAATGGGCGGCCTAGTCTACGCGATCGCCCTCAACCCTCTTGATCTCGCTCACCTTGTCCACAATGGGTGCGACAAGGGCCTTGAGTGCGTCCCGATCGGCGTCTGGCGGCAAGGACTTGAGGACGTTGGTGAAGCTGAGGCCTGGATTGCGGAAGGCCACCTTCATCAGCACCTTCTGGAGAACCCCGGCGCAGATTTTGCGCGACTCGTCAGCCAGCTGCTTTGGGATCCTCTCCCGGAGCCGCTGGAGTGCCGCCGCCACGCCCTTGAAGAACAGGCTGAGCTTGGCGCTGGGTTGGAGATTCTCGTCGGAGGGATACCCAAAGTCCTCCATCCCCAGCTGCGCCAGCTCCTCGTCGATGACTGCGGCAATATTCACCAGACCCTCGGTCCAGTGCTCCACAGTATCTCTGAACGAGTTCTGGGTAACTGCGATGCTCTCCAGCAGTGCCTTGTCAGCCTTGACCTTCTCCGACAAGGTCTTCTCCCGCTCCTTGGCGGCCTCCAACGTCTGCGTCAGCGTGGTAAGCTTCAACTCCAGGTCTGCATTGGAATCCTTGGCGGCGCTGAGCTCCTTGCCCCTCTCAGCGAGAAGACCTTGCAGCTCACCGTGGGCGGCAGCATCCTTCTCACGCTCACGCTTGAGCGCGGCAAGCTCCTCGCCGCTCTTCCCGATGTTGGCCTCCAGCTGCGCCACCTTCTCCTCCAGCTCTTTCTTGGCGGCCTCTGCGGTTGCGGCAGCGTCCTTTGCTTCCTTGAGCGCCCCGCCAAGTGCTTGCTTGCGCTCGGCGAGCTCCTCCTTGTAGCTGTCGAGGTTGGCCTTCCGCTGCACCAATTCGCCTTCTCGCGCGGACTGCTTCTCGGCGGCCAGCCTTTGTTCCTCCTCAGCTTCGGCCTTCTCGAGAAGGAAGGCCGTGCGCTCCTCGGTGAGTCGCTCCCGCTCCTGTGCCAGGGACCGGAGAGCTTCTTGATTGTGGCCCCGGAGCTCCTCCGCGCGCTTCTCCATATCAACTCCCGCCTTCGCGACAAGCGCTTCCCGGGAAGCCAGCTTGGCTTGCCGTGCACGGTAGAGTGACAGCAGCTTCCGCAGCAGCTGCTCCTCCTCAGGCTCGCCACTGCTGCTGCTGGGCGCGTCGACCAACGACAGTCCAGCAGAGGCGAGCACCTCCTCATCGAAAGTTTCCCCCTCGACCGGCGCCCTGGAGCTCGACGCCCAGGGTAGCTTGATGAAGATATCGTCGCCGGCCTTCAAGTAGGTGCCGGGCTGGGGCTCCTCGGAGCCCGGCTCCTTAGCAGCGGCAGAGGGATCAGCGGTCAGTGCAGCGCCTGGCGCTCCTGCGGCCTCAGGGTCGTCAGTGCGATCGCCCGACCCCTCGCCGGCTTCTGCAGCGGCAGCCTTGGCGGCCTCCTCGCCGGCAGTCTCATCAGCACCGGCCCCTTCTTCGTTAGCGGCGGCGTCGTCAGTGCTGCCATGTGCGCCTTCCTCGCCGGCGCCCTCTGTCTCCATTGACTCAGCAGCGGATGGGTCTGAAGAACAAAGAAGGGAGAAAAATCAATCAAAAATCCAAGAGAAGGGCGGGCAGAGCCCACAATAGAAGAACAGCGCGAAGAATGGGTACCCGTTTGGAGCCAGTTTCGAAGCAGCGGCCGGGAGTACCCTTGTGCGCGGATGCGCACGCGTCTCCGTCGCCCAAAAGAGGTAGAAGTACTCCCTCAGCTCCTTCGCGCCGAGCTGGGGGGAGAAGATCGCCCGCTCCTTCCGCAGCGCCGCGAGCCGCTGCGCCTCGGCCGACTTCACGCCCTTTCCCTTGTCGGCTTTCGGAGCCATGGCGGAGGTGGTGCGGGAGGTCGACGGCGTTGGTGATGCTGGTGGCAATGGGGGGCGGAGCGCTGCTCTCTCGGCTTCGAGAAGAAGGGAGGGGGGTGGCGGAGGTTCGTGAAGATGGAGTAGTAGCAACCAGCGAGGGGGAACGAACTGCCCCTGTTTCCTCTGCTTATAAAGAGGGACGGGGCGAACGTTTCGCCCTTCCAAATAAAGAACCACCCACGATCTCTCCCACAACGCCGCATTCAACGCGTGCCGTTAGGGGAGAGCGCGGTGGATACGAAGCGAGATTCGGCGTGGCCCAGTCCGCGTGTGCCCGTGCCCTGTCTTGGGCCTGGCCCAACAGCGCTCGGCACCGTGTCTGGCCCAGGCCCGGGGGCTCCTGTCGGTGTACTAGAATAGGGGTACCCTAGTACCCCGAACTTGTGCACGGGCAGTTGCAGCACCCCGCGGCAAGGCTTGCCGGGCGAACGCCAAGATCCTCCGTGGTTCCCTTGGGGCCATTCAAGAACAAAGTATTTAAGCTCAAGAGACAAGGCCCCGGCAAGAGGAGCTTGCCAGGAAGGCCAACCAAGGCACTCCAAGGAACTTGCCGCGAGGCGCCACGCGCTCCGGCAAGGCAACAAGGCCCCGGCAAGAGGAGCTTGCCGGGAAGACCAACCAAGGTACCTCGAGGCCCGGTGAGCGACAAGCTTCCGGACCCGACAAGATAGCAGCAGCGGCAAGGCGCTTGCCGCGGCAGGCGGCCACTCTGTGCCCACGCTCCAGCGCATCCACCAACGTGTCGCTCGGTGCGCAGTGGCATGCGAAGCTGACAAGATCGCCATCGTGGCGAACGGTGGCGCCCCTAACGGTCCTTTTCTGCACTGTTTGGGCGACTCAGATGGGCATTTAATGCCCTTGTCCCCTGCCGTCAGGGTTAGGTAGGGTGCACTGTACAAGTAACTATACCAACCACCTCGCTTTTTACATTTGTACCCTTCTCTGCGTTGCCACCTGTCGGCGACCCCTTTAGCGTATAAAAGGAGGCCCATGTGCAACGTAGAGGGGGGGGGACAGGTTCACGAGGTTCGACTGGTTCGGAATCCAGAAAAACACTACGCTCTCTCTCTGGAGCAAGAACACAAAATAATCAAACAAGCAGCAGTAGGAGTGTTATCTCTCCGGAGAGCTCCGAAGCTGGGTAAACTGCTCGTGTGCTTCGCCTTGATCTGCTCTTCGTGTGATCTCCGCCCCCCGCCGAACCGAAAGGGGCTCGGTCCGCCGGCCCCATAGGTGTTCGTGGATCAGTTTCCCCGACAGCGATTTCTGATCCGATTTTCGTTTTAGTTTAACCTTTCACTCGTTTATCAGAATCGGGCGATTCAAGCGCCTAGAGTTTCGTCTGGAAGCCCTCTTTCTGTTTAATAAACTTAAACAAGTTTTTGCTACTGTAAAATTTGACTTTAGTCCAGATTAGTAATCGAAGCTTGTTTCTTTCGCAGTTTGAGTTTTATTGATTCATTTGATTTGATTCTTTTTGCAAACCGGAGTTCTTAAGTTAACTTTCTGGTTAGATCTTCTTACTTGAGTTTTACCCGTGCATATTTGTTTGATTGCTTATTGTATGCTTGTTTGTTTGCGATAGAGTACCCAGAGTGCGAAGCGTGCTACTATGAGTCTCTAGGTTTCACGGATCATCAGCAAGGCAAGTAAAACTTTGATCATACCTTTTTACTACCCAGCTTTATTGCATTAGATCAATCCTCAAACAATTGCATGATTAGGATCTGATAATATGTGGGTTTTGGGAAGTAGATGAGGTAGTACCTATTGTCCTATTTATTACCAAACCTTTGGGGGTTAATTCTATGTTGCTTATATTGCTATGCTATGCTCGTAGACATGGTTTGGGTTTGAGTGTATTCATGACAGATGTGAGTATTGTTAATTAATGGTTAACTTAAGGTGGCAACTTTAATACACATCTCGGTGGACTAAGGCACCTGGGGAACTCAGTGTTGCCTATATTTTTGGAAATCCCAGGGTACCATGTGATTCTCCTATGGACTGCCACCCAGCCTCAAAGGGATCATAAGATTATTCATGCTAGAAACTTCCGTCTGCAGCCACGTGCCATTATGGGCTCTGGCATAGTTGAGTAAGTTGTGGGGAACCTTTCTATGATGGGCTAGCAGATGTAGGGTATTGTAGGTGTATAGGCCTATCTATCGGTTAAGGGAACCTCTTCGTAAAGACTGTGTCTCAGTCATCCATTTCTCAAACATTATGTAGTGCAAGAAATCCAACGTAGGAGATCGAGTCTTGTGGGGAAAAGTGCACAAACCTCTGTAGAGTGTACAAACTAATCATGGTTAGCCGTGTCCCCGATCATGGACATCTTGAGTATCTAGTTCTTCGATTATCATGTGGATCTCATCACTCTTAATACAATTTTATTGGGTTCAATGATGATGCTTAATTGGGATTGAGTTGGGTGAACCTTCTCAATGTTTAACAACCACCATGATAGTAAAATAAAATTTATTCCTTTGTTGTTGGGAAAAATTGGCTTTCCACAAAACATATTAACCATACAGCTTCCACCAGCCATATATGCATGTAGTGATAGCATTATTCTGTTCATTACTCTCTTGTGTTACATTGCCAATATATTCCATGTGCTGACCCATTTCGGGCTGCAACGTATCATGTTGCAGACTTTTCAGACGATGAGTAAGGAGCCATAGGTCATTTTCTTTCACTCAGTGATGTCGTTGGAGTTGATGGACTCACTTTATCTTCCAAGCCTTCTGTTGTTATCGTATTAGATGGCCTTAAGCCATATTTATTATAATAAGTTCTCTTTTGAGACATTCGATGTAATAAGTGTGTGATTGCTACTCTGTTATAAATCCTCAAGTACGGTGCGTGTCAGCATTACCGATCCAGGGATGACACTGATGCACAGAGATCAGACTGTTTGAGGTCTGGTCGCTACGGAACAGGTTCCAGAGGATCTGCTTCTAGAGGAACCTGTCGATAATGCTAGTACCACAACCAAGAATGCCTACCAGAAACTCGTTGATGAATCAAACGAGATCAGTTGCCTCATGCTAGCTTGTATGGAGCCCGATTTGCAGCAGCATTTTGAAGACATTGGGGCTTTCGATATGATCGAGAGTCTCAAGAGCATGTTTCAGGTGCAGGCTAGGACCGAAAGCTTCAATGTCTAGCAATCCTTGATGGATTGTAAGCTGAAGGAAGGTGATCCACTAGGCCCGCATGTGATCAAGATGATCAGATATGTGCAAGCTTTGGATCGGTTGGGCTTCCGACTCTTGAATGAGCTGGCTACTGATGCAGTTCTGGGTTCTCTTCCGCCCAGCAATGGGACGTTCATCTTGAACTATCATATGCATGGCATGGATAATAAGCTCACTGAATTGCATGGGATGCTCAAAGTGGCAGAGCAGGATATTAAGAAAGGCACGCATCAAGTGTTGATGGTGCAGAAATCAGCTAAGTTCAAGAAGAGTTGGTCCAAGAAAAAGGCTAAGGCAAAGGGCACGGAGACAGTAACCTCCGCCGTTGCGCCGAAGTCTAGATTAGACTCAAAGACCATTTGCTATCATTGCAAGGAAACTGGTCACTGGAAGAGGAACTGTAGCAAGTGGCTTGCAGAGCATGGCAAGAAGGCCGGGAATGCTGCTTCAGGCAAAGGTACACTTTTTGCATATGTTATAGACATTTACCTTGCTGACATACCTAGCAGCTCTTGGGTATTTGATACCGGATCAGTTGTTCACATTTGCAAATCGATGCAGGGGCTGGTAAGAACTAGGCGTGTGGTACAAGGGGAGATTGACATCAGGGTCGGCAACAAAGCAAGAGTTGTTGTGTTGGAGGTCGGCACGATGCAGCTCCATCTTCCTTCTGGATGTATTTTGGAATTGAATAATTGTTATTAAATTCCTGCAATTAGTCGGAACATTATTTCTGCCTCATGCTTGATGAGTCAGGGTTATGAATTCAATTTAAAGGACAATGGTTGTTTGATTTATTTGAATGGTATGTTCCACGGCTATGCACCCATTGTTGATGGGTTATTTATATTGAATCTAGAACAGGAACCGGTCTATAGCGTGAATGTCAAGAGACATAAGCCTAATAAGATAAATCCGACATACTTCTAGAATTGCCGGCTTGGACACATTAGTCTAAAACGCATGAAGAAGCTCCATGATGATGGACTCCTAACTTCGATTGACTTTGGGTCGTTCGAGACATGCGAATCATGCTTGCTCGGCAAGATGACTAAGTCTCCTTTCGCAAAGAGTTGTGAGAGGGCATCCGAGCTGTTGGAACTGATACACAGTGATGTGTGTGGACCAATGAGCACAACTTCCAGAGGTGGCTATCAGTACTTCGTGACTTTTATCGATGACTTGATTAGACACTACTAGGAAAAGGCCTGCTAGTGGCGCACCTGTTTTGGCTACTAATGGCGCACTACAGGTGCGTCGCTAGCATCACACAATTAGAATTTTTTACTAATGGCGCACCTGTGGTGCGCCATTAGTATCTTGTATACTAATGGCGCACCATGCAGTGCGCCATTAGTATATCCCACGATGCGCCATTAGTATGCTTCCCGGGGGGCATATTTACCCATGTGCTCTGGCTTACTAATGGCGCACTAGTTGATGATGCACCACTAGTGTGCTTTTTGCAGTGTGCCACTAAAGTGCTGAGTGGTGCGCCACTAGTATGAATATTAGGGATTATTATTTTTTTCTTTTCTGATATTTGCATAGGTTACAAAACACATTACTGCACAGAATATAGAGAGCACAACATATAAACAACAGATTTATCGAATACAGTAGAAGATTGGTCTCCAAATACAATTCATCATATTAGTCTCCGAATTTAAAATACCGAACAAAGTTAGAACATTGCAAGTCTCGAGACCATGAGTAGCAAGTTTGTCAAAAGTAATGTTGCATTCAGAGATATTTGAGAGATGTGTCCTCTCTTATCTCCGTGCTACTGCTACTGATATGCCTAAACATGACCAAAATACCCTATTTAAGGTAAAATAGCAAAAAACAAAATAGACACTGACTCTCCATTATGGATAATGGAGATAATCATGTCTCCAATTCTTGCGCTTCGCTTCCTTTTGCTCCCAAGAACCTCCTTATGACTATCCATACATTTTTCCATCCTTTGATATGCATGTCTCCACTTCTTTTAGAAATCTGGTATGGACACTTGAGATTTGTAGGATGACCTGGCAGTATGTTCAAAACATTAAGGCTACCTTTCTGATACATCAAATGAGGCACACAATTCTCTGGGATTATCTGTTGAAAAACATAGTAATAACTTCATAGTTAGCAATGATGTACTACTTTTAGAAGTATGCAAAAGATGCACGAATGTTGTAATAGTAAAAAATCTTACCAGGGTATCTCCATGGTAGTTACTGTAGTTCAACACATGCACTAGTGGCACGTATTGACCATAATGTTGAGGAGTTTGATTGTAGATATTGTAATTCTCAATGTCAGTACAAAATCCGACCAGATGATTTTTCTCCTTGTAAGTTAATTCGGAGCCATCGGTGTAGTGGGTTTTGTCTACCATCTCCCGCACATTCTTTGAAGAATGAACATAAGCTGTCAATGGAAATAAGCTGTCAACTATTTTGAAATGAACAATATAAATTAGTTAATAATTAACTATGTTTGAGAAACTCACATAACGGTAGAACTGGAGGCGTATCAACAAGGACCCAAATGTCCATATTGTCTTGGTCGATGTCAGGATCACCAAGATCCATGGTGACAAGCATACCCTCATTAAAACCAAACATCTTGCAAAATGCTTCCCAATTTTTGCAACCAAAATGGGTTACGCTCCCAGAATTATACAGATTTATTTCAAAATCCACATCGTGATGAGTCCTTAGGTGAATTTTCTTTGTTTCAAAATTTTCATGGTCTTCAAAATCCATCCTCTCCAAGACATAGCGTCTTGCATGGCATGGGATAAGCTATACTCGAATTTTAAAACATGAAAGTTACATGTTGAAATAGTTGAAGTCATGCTTAATTATGAAAATAACACTTGTCGTCGTTGTGTACCGTTTCAACTTCGAAGGTCTCCTCGAGCTTAATGCTAAAGAGCCAATCATCGTCCAGGTGAGGCCTGTCGCACAGACCTCGATCGTCGTGGCACCAGCCGCACTCCCCCGGGAGACATTCGTCGTCTGATGATGACATTTCCTACATTCATAATTCAAAACTACATCATCTCTTGCGTTGGGTCCAATAAGATAATCCATAGTGTGGTGTTGGCCTAAAAACATTTCTTTCTTTAAGCCTGCTACATCCATCTCAAGTATTTATGGTTAAGGGTTAGCAGGGCCATCCAAATAGAATATCTGGTATGGGCTTTTTTAGTAGCTCATCCTACCAGATTAGGGTTTATCGACGACGAGCAACTGACATTAGTAATAACTATGAGTTGATATCACACTTCTATATGTATAACACAAGAGGCACTTGATCCTACTTAATTAAGTACTAAGTACACCGGCCCATGCATTAGTCGCAAGTACCCCATATGTCCTATTTTTAGCAAAGTCATGCTAAAATTCATGGAAAATTTCAGCATGACCTTTGCTGAAAATAGGACATTATGGAGTACCCGAATTTTCTGGAACAAAAGTTAATCGACATTCCGGCAAACTCAAGGGCCTCTCGGGGTACATGCAAAATCATCACGACACGATGGTCGGAGACAAAACCCAGCAAACTAGCACCACAATGTGCCAAGCAGTACTACAAACAAAACTTGTGGCAAGCAACAATAGAAACAGTTTCATCCAATTTGAATCTGATATCCCAGTGAAATTCAGGTAGCATTCTACAAGTTTCGACTACGAGTAGTGTCCTTGGGGCCAACTCTAATCAATTCAACTATGAGTTGCTATTTCGACAACCTACAAACTAATGACAAATTTATCTGCCATCACCACATCCAGCAACAGTTCTATTAAAACAGAATATTTCAGGGAAACACACAAAAGAAAACAATTCTTGTAATACATGGTTAATAGGGCATGGATTTTACTCCTACAGTATCAGCATGAGAGATATTTAGCGCGTGCACTCGTGAGTATGTCTATGACTTGTGACAATGTGGCAAAGTTGTACAAAAGAACTCAACCCTTTTTAGTTGGTACATAATATGTTCCTACATGATGACCATATGTCTCAAAATATAAAAAAATCATCTCTTTGTTAACAAAAAGCAAATAACCTTCCAATGAATGTAATTTAATTAATGAGGTTTCACTTGACCAACATGCTCAGTCCTATATTTGCTCCACAATTTGAAATATATTGCTCATTGGACTCATCTTGAAGAGCTAGCCATGATAAATTCAAATATCAAAATGAATTTAAATTTTCACACTATACCAAGTCTATAGAAGCCATAATAGGATTGTTGTGCATTGATGCACGATTGTGATTACTTTGTACATATATTTTGAATTTTTGTAAACATATTATGGCACATAACCTTGTTGTGCCGGTGATCTATGTTGTTGTCAAGCAATAAAGGCGGTGAAAAACATGCATTTTTCATGAGAAATCCTGAACTATTGAAACATTCATCAATTCATAACAGATCTCATGAAGACTATAAGTCTACTAGCACTTGAAATCATGGATGCATCCATGTTTTCCTACAAAAAGATGAGCTTGTATTTATTTTTTCTGAACTTGAAAAGAAAACATGAGCATATTGTCTTGAAAGTAACTTCATGCATACAGTTTTGTGACAGTCGTCAGATGTTGATTTAATTTAGTTCTACTGCAATATCCTAATGGACTGTTGAACCAACTCCTAGATTTCCCTCTAAACGAGATGGTAACTCATCAAGAAACTACAATAAACCCAAAATTCAGAACATAACCTAGTACTTGGCGTGTCGGCTCAATCAGGCATGGGGCGAAGGAAGGGGAAGAGGAGAGGGGAGGGGCACCTACGCAGGGGCCGGGTAGTGACGGATGGCGGCGAGGTTGCACGGGCGACGGACGGCGGAGGCGAAGCCGCTCG
Organism: Triticum aestivum; assembly: GCF_018294505.1. Classification (NCBI taxonomy): domain Eukaryota; kingdom Viridiplantae; phylum Streptophyta; class Magnoliopsida; order Poales; family Poaceae; genus Triticum; species Triticum aestivum. The sequence goes on from NC_057800.1 coordinate 301,841,012, forward strand.
GCGAAACAGAAGGTGGTGGCGACGGCGAGATGGGGTCATTCGGAGGAAGAAGGCGTGCTCTGGCGGCCTCCTCCTCCTGGTGGACGCGGGCCTCCTCCTCCTAGTGCTCCGGCGGCGACTCCGGCGGCGGAGCGGGCGCGGGGGTCGTCGGGTGCGGGGGAG